>NC_053435.1:65746251-65891393 GCF_007990345.1 Gossypium hirsutum
TGTCCCATATCCACGCGGGAGTGTGATCCCTGTTTGGTAAAAAAAATTGTAAGTGTTATGAAATTTTCTAAGGTTCTTGGTTTAGTCCCGAATAGCCTCCAAAGCATGTTTTGGGCCTCGTAGGCTCGTATAGAGATTTTATGATTAAATACAAGGTTTTAATTTAGAGGAGAATTCATGGCTCAAAATGACGTTTGCTTGTTAAGTCGGTATGTCTCACCCGTCTGTCGAATATGTAATGTACATTTATGGTCAGGCTGATACTGAACCGTAACGTGTGTAAGAGTCTAGCTATACATGCCATATATGAATTGTGATAGTGTGGTGACTCTTGACAATTTTAAACTGTGTTTTTATGTAGAAAATGGATCTCGACAGAGCTGTAGTTGATGATTTAGAAAGTAATGCACTGGCTCCCGCTCAAGGGCATCGTCATTTGAAAATAGACATCCCACGGTCAGTCAGAGAGAAGGGCTAGGGAAGCCTTCCTCCACATGATGAATGAGTGGCATTCGAGTTTGTCGAACAAATCCAAATGCTCAACTCCTCCACCCTCCTTATCCCCAACCGATTCTATAGTTCTCAAGGTGTGGATTTGGTAAGACAGAATAAGTCTCAGTTGATAGATTCAAAAGTAAGAAGCTGAGGAATTCAGGGCTAATGTAGATGATGACCTCGAGAGAGCCGAATTCTGGCTTGAGAATACTATCAGGGTATTGATGAGTTATCATGTATACTCGATGAATGCTTGAAATGTGCTATATCATTATTTAGGGACACACATATCAATGGTGGAAGACACTAGTATTTGTGGTATCGAGAGAGAGGGTTACATGAGAATTCTTTCAAGAGGAGTTCCGAAAAGAATATATCAGTCAACGGTTCATCAATCAGAACATAAAGAATTTATTGAGCTAAAATAGGGCCGAATATCCAGTGGCAGAATATGAACGTGAATTTGTCAGGCTCAGTAAGTATGACCGAGAGTGTTTCCTCCGAGGCTATCATGTGTAAAAGGTTCGAAGATGGGCTAAATGAGGACATCCGACTCTTAGTTGGAATTTTAAAACTAAAAGAATTTGTTGTATTGGTTGAACGAGCTTGCAAATCTGAAGAGCTAAGCAAAGAGAAAAGAAAAGCCGAGAGTGAAGCTTGATATGTAAGAAAAAGGCCAATGGAAGTCATTTCAATTTCAGTCAAAGAGATCTAGAGAAATGAATTCTAGTTTGAATGTATCAGTTGGGTATTCGCACCTAGACATAGGGTGACAAGATTTTGCTGGATTAGGTGAAACCTAATAAGGGATCCATAGGTCGAGTTAATGCAACCCTAGGTGTTAATTCGAGAAAGGTCTCAATTATTCATCTAGGGATTAGACGTTAATAGTCTTGAATAGGGATAATACGTAACTTAGGGATCTCTACGAAACAAGTTAAATGAATAAATCATCTGATTCGGAGGCAGAATAACAAGTACAGTTTAGGTGGATTTTTCCTTCGGTATTTTCTTATTCAATCGATTTTCCCAAAAGTAATTCCCCAATTCTATTCTCTGTGAGTTCTTAGTTTAGATAATTAGTTAGTTAAAAAAAACCCATTATTCTTAGGCTAGATAATAAAAAGACAGTCATTACTAGTACTTTAGTTCTTTTGGGTTCGACAATCCGGTCTTGCTAAAACTATACTACTATTCGATAGTACACTTGCCTACATCGCGATAATAGTTAGTCTCAAGAACGATTAATTTTAAATATTTTAAACCTATCATGAAAACCCGCGATCATTAGGTCTAACAGACTCGAATGTCAGTATTGTGGAAGAAGACATCCTGGCGAGTGTAGGATGAATGACTGAGTTTTTTTCAAATATGGTTCCCAAGAGCATTTTATCCGAGATTGCCCTAAGATGGCTGAGAAAGAACAATTTTAGAGGCAAGGCCGAGCAATACTACCAATAGGGGTAGGCCATCGAGAAATACCGGGAATGGAACTAACAGTAAAGGTGTGACAAAAGATACAGCCATGAGATCTGAGGCCAGAGCACCTTATGAAGCCTATGCCATTCGTGTTCGTGAGGATGCATCATCTCCTAATGTGATTACTAGTACATTTCTCTTTATGATACTAATGTTATGCATGATTGATCTTGGATCGACTCATTTTTTTTGTGACTTTGTATCTACTAAAATTCCTGTTAGTTTACTGGTTTGTGTTAATGCGTCAAACCCTTAGAAAATTGTAGTTTAGTTTGGAATTTTTTGATTCGAGTTACTATTTTTCGGCTGACTTATGTTGTTTCCATTTGATGAATTCGATGTTATTTTGGGTATGGACTGGTTGACTTTGCATGATGCCATAGTAATTGTAGATAGAAAACTGTTGAATTGAATCTGAAAATGGTGAGGTTCTTTGGTTGAACCGATGAATCAAGTGAATTGCCTATGGTGATTTCGTCTATGTCTGCTCAGAGGTATGTCAAGAAAGGTTGTGAAGCTTTCTGCTATGTGTTGAATACAGAGATTTCTGAATTGAAAGTTGATCAGTGCCATAGTCTGTGAATATCCAGATGTGTTCCCAAAAGAGTTGTTAGGGTTACCATCAGTCAAAGAAGCAGAGTTTGCTATTGATTTAGTACCTGATAAGTCATAATTTATACATATTTTTATCCATCCTTAGCATATTTTTGGATGAATTATCATCAGATTTGTGGATTTCGATGCTCCTAATCCTTTAATTTCATATTTTATACTTAGGTGAGCATATGAGAGTAAAAAAAGCGAGAAACGGGCCAAAAACAGAGAAATTGGGTCAACGTGGGAAATCGACACGGCCTGGACTTCCTCACACTGGTAGTTCACACATCCGGGTCTATTAACATATTGCAACACGACCTAATCCATACCACACAGCCGTGTCTATTTAGCAGACTTTAAACACAGCTTAAGCCACCTCACACGGGCGTGTCCCTGTCGAGCCCAAGTCTAGTTCTACTCGAAAAAAACCACTTTTGAGGGTTTTGAAGCATTCTAAACTTTATATAAACAGCCGAGGAGGCACCTAAGAGACACACAGAGTAGGAGGCAAGGAGTTACTCGAAGAAAGCCGATTGATCCATCTTAGAAGCCGGATTCTCCTTTAAGACTGAAGATCTCCCTTCAATTTCCTTCAGGGGTTTTTGGGTTTTCTTTATGTTTTGTTATTATTATTCTTCTGATATGTTTCCTTTTACACTTATGAACTAAGTCCCCTAAATAACTAAGGGGAATGAAACCTAAGACGGATCTTGTTATTATTTTCTAAATTATATGATAAAAACTTGTTTTGTTCTTAATTATGTGTTCTTAATTCTTGTTTTAATATTCCAGGATATTGATTCAAGTTTTGATGTGCTTATTTAGAGGAGCAAAAGTCCCTGTCTAAGAGTAAATCTAGCATAATTAAGCGGAGTTGGTTGCACCTCTAGACATAGGGCGACATAAAACTGCCAAATTAGGGTCAAACCTAATAAGGGAATCTATAGATCGAGTTAATGCAACACTAGGGGTTTTAATTAGAAAGAGATTTCAATTAATCAACCTAGGGTTAGACGTTGTTAGTCTCGAGAGAGATAATAATATAAATTTGGGATTTCTACGGATCAAGTCAAGTGAATAAATCGTCTAATTTAAAGTCAAGTAACAAGTGAAGTCTAGGTGGATTTTTCCTTGGGTATTGTCCAAATCAATCAGCTTTCCCAAAGTATTTCCCCAATTTTCTTCCTGTGCATTCTTAGTTTAATTAATTAGTTTAGATAAAGTAAATCCCCTTATTTTTAGGCTAGATAATAAAAAGAAAGTTAATACTATACTTTTAGTTCCTGTGGGTTCGACATTCCGGTCTTGCTATAAACTATACTACTGTTCGATAGGTGCGCTTGCCTTCATCGTTATAATACGATCAATCATAAATATAAAACTTGTCACGCATACATCAAGTTTTTGGTGTCGTTTTCGGGGAACTAAAATATTTGGAATGCTTATTTTTATTACTTTAGCCATTTATTTTTTTTGCAATTTAAATTTTATCTTAGTTTTGTTAATTTTACTAAATTTCTTTTATTTTCTTCTGATAGGTTTTTACAGTTTGTGACTAGAAGAAACCCGTCAGGAACATTACTTTTTGACAGTGAGATTGAAAGCATAGCTTGTAGAAATCGAAGAGAAATAAGGCAAAACCTAAGAAACATAGAGGAAGGAAAAGAGGAAGATATCTATAATACAACCGAGGAGATGGCTGAAAATCAGAATAATTAGCTTCCTCTTGTGGTTGCTGCAGATCCAATAAATCAGAATCCTACTCCTCGTACTATGTATGATTATGCTAAACTTATTTTAACAGGAGCTGAATCGAGTATAGTTAGACCTGTTATTACTGCAAATAATTTTGAACTGAAACCTAACACAATTCAAATGATACAACAGTTTGTTCAATTTGATTGTTTGTAGGACAAGGATCCAAACACTCATTTGGAAAATTTTCTAGAGCTTTGCGACACCTTTAAGATCAATGGTGTTTTTGACAATGCCATTTGCCTTCGGTTGTTTCCCTTTTTGTTGAGGAACAAAGCTAAATAGTGGTTGAACTCGTTACCACGAGGGTCAATCACAACTTGGGAACAAATGACCAAAATTTTTTTACTTAAATGTTTTCTGCCAGCTAAAATGACGAAGTTGAGGAATGATATCTCTTTTTTTGTGCAGATGGATCTAGAAATACTATGATGCATGGGAGAGATGCAAGGACCTATTACGAAGGTGCCCTCACCATGGGTTACCTCTATGGCTATAGGTTCAGACTTTTTACAACGGTGTGAACCCCTCAACAAGGCAACTTATTGACGCAGCCGCTGGTGGAACTTTAAACAACAAAACACTTGAAGAGGCTTACGAATTTATTAAAGAGATGTCACTGAATAACTGCCAATGGCAAGTCATGAGAACAAAGCCAACAAAAGCAGCTAATGTTTTCAACCTCGACGTGGTTACTATGCTATCTAACCACATAGAACTTTTAAATAAAAAGAGTGATAGTTTATATGGTTCTACTTAGGTACATCCAGTGATGAGGTGCGATGCAAATGGAGGAGAAGTGCACACAGAATATCAATCTTTCAACCCTAGCACCGAGGAGGAACAAGTCCAATATATGGGTAATAATAATTCTAGAGCTCAAAATAACCCATACAGTAACACTTATAATGCAGGTTGGAGGAACCATCCCAACTTCTCATAGGGTGGCCAAGGAAATCAAAGGCCACAACATCCCCCAAGCTTTTAACAACCACCTTACCAGTAGGAAAAGAAACTGAACCTTGAGGAGATGCTAACAAAATTTATCTCGATGTTAGAAACTCATTTTCAAAATACCGAGACAGCACTTAAGAAGCAACAAGCATTGATCCAAGGGCTCGAAGCCCAGATAGGCCAACTTTCCAAACTGATCTCTGAATGACCACAAGGTAGCTTGTCGAGTAATACTGAATCAAACTCAAGGGAACAACTCAATGCGATTACCGTTCAAGATAAGGAAGGGTTAGTCGAACCTGAACCAGAACCGAGGCAAGAAATTATGGTAAGTAAAGGTAAAGGTGAGGTGGACCACAATGAGCAAAAACTGGTAAGTAGAGAGTACAACCTCGTGTGCCATACCCCAGTACGACAAAGAAAGACCACACGAATGAACAATTTGGTAAATTCCTTAAATTATTAAAGAAACTACATATTAACTTACTGCTTATTGAAGCTCTTTCGCAGATGCTGAATGCAGTTAAATTTTTAAAGGAGCTTTTAGTAAATAAGTGGAAGTTGGATGAGGCGCTGCATGTAGAGTTGAACGTAGTTTGCTTAGCCATTCTGCAGAATAAGCTACCCAACAAGCTGAAAGATCCAGGGAGTTTTACGATTCCTTGTTTAATTGGTAGTTTAAACGTTAACAATGCTTTGGCTGATTTAGGGGCTAGTATTAATGTTATGCCCTATAAAATGTTTAAACAACTAGGTCTTAGGAAACCCAAACAAACAAGGATGAGCATTCAATTGGAAGATAAAACAATCAGATTTCCTAAGGGTATTATTGAAGATGTACTTGTTAAAATTGACAAATTTATATTTCCCATTGATTTTGTTGTTCTAGAATAGAAGAGGATGATGACGTGCCTTTAATTTTAGGAAAACCCTTTTAGCAACTGCTAGAACTGTTATTGATGTTGGTATAGGTGAACTCACACTTCGTGTGGGTGATGAAACAATCACTCTTCAATCTTGTAATTCGAGTAACACATCGAATATCGAGGGTGGTTGTATAAATTATGCTACTAATACTAATCATGTGGTGCAACCTTCTTTGCAGGAAACACGTTCGAGGAGCATACATGAGCGATGTTCAAGTAACAACAAAGGACCCATCTATGAAGAGCGAAGGCTACAAATTGAGGAACTAGATGAATGGCGTGCACAGAAACCAAGAACACACGATAAACCAAAACCATGCCATAACGGACTCAATGTTTCACCAAATCAACTTAAGGTTGGAGACAAAGTACTATTAGATGCAGCAGACCCTCGTATTACCACTTCTGAACCTAATGGAGCAACCCCTTTTACGGTACTTAACATTTTCCCATACGGTACAGTCGAGGTCACTCATTCCAAATTCGGCATGTTTAAGGTAAATAGTACTCTTCTAAAACATTATTTTGATAAAATTGATAGCAGGAATGAGGAGTGTAAACTCCTCACACCATCATGACCACGCAACAGAGAGGAAGTCTAGCTTAGACTATAAATAAGTGCTTCTCGAGAGGTAACTCGAGCACTAACGGTGTCAATTTCTTTAAATTTTAGTTTTTAACATCTAAATTACTAACTGAGTCATTGAACACAGGTTTTTCAAATCCACACAGCAAGGCACAAGGGCGTGCCTTAGCTGTGCTCATACCACGGGCGGTGACACTGCCGTGCTATACGGCCGTATGAAAACAAATCAAAATTTTTCCCCAACACGGGATTCAATACGTTGCCACGACCGTGGACAATCCTACCAAATCGACACGGGCGTGCGACACACCCGTGTCTATAAGCCGTGGTAGAAATTGAGAAATTAACACGGGCACACGACACTCCCGTGCCCAACACCCATGGTCTAAACTATCTGTGACACCCCTAATTTGACCCTAGTCGGGAAGTGGTTTTGGGACCGCTAAACTGAGTTGCAAAAATAATTGAATATAATATTTTATGTCTAAAATATGTGATCATGCATGTGTGAAATTTGAATGCTTTGATTTTTGTCAATTTGAATGTGTTTCTAAATAAAAAGGACTTATGTGAGAAGCTTTGAATATATGTGTGGCTTATTTTAAGTGATTAATTATTGAATGATGCAAATAAGTGGGTTTGCATGCCAATTTGCCACTTTTAATGCTAGTGGCTGGCCAAGCTCATAAGTATGGGCATTATATGCATGGTTTAATATTATTATATTTATTAGTGGTGAGAAATATGTAATAAAAAATGTATTAAATGAATTAAAGATGAATAAAAGAGTATGGGTAATAAAAATAATGTGTTAGTGGAGGAGAAATCAAAGTTGGTTTATTCCTCCATTGTCGTAGCTAGGAAAGGTGGAGAAGAAATTTCCTTTTGTTGTTAAAATTTTCGGCTAAGGAGATTGCTAGATTAAGGTATGTACAATGCTACTCTTGGAAATTCATGCATAAATTGAACGGTTAGTTTGAATTCTACCTATTTCATGGTTCAAATTTTTGTTATTTTGGAAGATTGAAATTCGGCCAAGGAGCTTGAAATTCTTAGTAGTTGTTTTGATGTCATTAGCATGGAAATTTATGTTGGATGTGTTGAATTTGCTAGTTGTTTTGGCTTGGAAGTTAAGGTTTAGTGTTTGATTATGTGATTGCCCGTATGTGTGATAGCCGAACATAGACTTTGTTTAAAGTCTTGGTCAAAGGCCGGTTAAGTGTTTTGGAAATGATTAAGCTAGGTGTTTGATCTTTTTGGTTCGGCATAGTACATAAAATGTTGCTAGATGGAGAAAAAATTCGGCCAGCAAGAGGTGTGCTAAGGCCGAATATAATTTTGTATATTAATGAGTAATGCATGTGTTGAATTGATGGAATGGAGAGGATGTTTTAATAGTGCATATATGTGTATTAGCCAAGTTTTGAACTTGAAACAAAATGGTATTTGGTCAATACAAGTGACCATACTTGTAGAATGTATTAAGTATGCAATCGGCCTCAATATAGACATGCATGTTCGACCACACGAATGAATGCGTAGATTGATGTTGTACATTCGGCTATAGGTAAGCATAATGATGATCCTATCTTGACTTAGACAATCGGCTCAAGGAGAATTTGTTAAGTGCTTAGTTAATTGATATTAGGTTAATGATGTGTGTATTTGGTCCTAAAGGTGCACATGAGGAAATGTTTGATTAATTGTACTAAATTGCTTAATGTGATTAAAAATGCGTATGACCATTTTGTATTTGAGCTAAAGGTGGCCATATGACCTATCAAATTCATTGTCATATTCGGCCATAAGCTAGCATAATGAGACTTTAATAAGTTAAATTTGTTTGAATTAGCTCAAGAGCTTAGAGGACCAAAGTTGGATAAAGGAAAGGAAAAAGTGATCGAATAGCCGCCGAAATCGTTCAACAACATCCGAGGTAAGTTTTAAGTGATTAAACGTTGAGTAAATTCAATTATAATAGCACATGATGATTTGACTTAATAATATATGATGTGGCCATGATATGTTCTAAGCTCAAATGGTAAGTTCTTAAGTGTTTGAGCTTGGGAATTTAAGGGTAATTTGAAATAGTCTGCTTAGGACAGCAGCAGTATTGTGACTTTAGAATATCACCATAAATTTATGGATTTGAATTAGAGGCTGAATGAGACGTGAAATTAAAGGTTAATGAGTCTGGTTTCTTATAAAAGAAACCGTGTAAGCAAAGGAATTTCCGATAATGAGATACTTAAAGTTGTGTGAGACAGCGCAGAATGACACTGTAATCCTCTGTTCTGTTTTTAGAAAATCATTATAAATTGTACAAAAATGGTTATAAGATAAAATTTATATGCTTAGACTCCTTAATGAGTCTAGTTTCAAATGAAATCAAATACAACACATTTTGAATTCTGTAAAATGAGAAATTTGATTCGTAGTGAAGAGTGGTCAGATTAGTCAAACAGTGAAACAGGGGAAACTTTAAGAAAAATCTGGTATTGATTAGCCAAACCTAAAATTCTGAAAATTTTATGGATGGAATATATACGAGTCTATATTCAGGAAAAATTAACGGAAAGTGATTTGGAGTTTTGTAGCTCCAGTTAAAAATAATTTAGTGACTATTGCTCAGGAAAAACAGCTTGTGCTGAATTTGAGATTGTGTTGTAAACCTTGATAAACTTGTTTTAGTTGCTCATAAGCTATTGATTAAACCCATACGTGAATTCTAAATTGTGATATTGGAAAATGATAGATGTAGATTCAGCCAAGACAGTGTGTATACGTGAAAGTATATGTGGTATGTGAAGTATATTTGGATAATTGTGATGTGAATACATGAAATCTATATTTTGATTTAGGATTCTATGTGATGGATGTGAACATGCATATATGAGATAAGGCCTAATGGCCGATGTGATGAATGTGAAAGTGTATATATGTGATAAGGCCTAATGGCCGATGTGATGAATGTGAAAGTGTATATATGTGATAAGGCCTAATGGCCGATGTGATGAATGTGAAAGTGTATATATATGTGATAAGGCCTAATGGCCGATGTGATGAATGTGAAAGTGTATATATGTGATAAGGCCTAATGGCCGATGTTGTGACACCCCTAATTTGACCCTAGTCGAAAAGTGGTTTCGGGACCACAAAATCAAGTCATAAAAATAATTAGCCGTCATATTTTATGACTATTATATGTGAATATGAATGTGTGAAAGTTTTAAGCTTTGATTTAGTAAATTGCATGTGAATTTAGTCGATGGGACTTATGTGTGACACTTTTAAAATGTGATAGTTAATCTATAAGGCTCAATTAGTGCATGTCATATGAATAAAGGGTTTGCATGTCAAATATCCCTTATGAATGAGTAGTGGCCGGCCATGGATGGGTCATTGAGGATAATATGAATTCTTTTATTAGCACTATGAGTTTAGAAAATAAAAGAATGAATTAAGAATGATAAAACATGAGGTGAGTGGGAGGAGAAACCAAAGTTGTCTCCCCCTTACTCCCCATTGCCGTGACTTGTGATAGGGGAGGAAAAACAAAATCCTTTCTTTGTTGTTCAACATGGCCGAATAGAAGAAACAAAGGAGGGGAAGAATTTTTGGTCACTTGAGTCATTAAAAAGGTTAGTATATTATGTCAAATTGTGAAATTTTAACTTGTTTTAGGTAAATAATTAATGGTTATATTCTATGCTTATTATTTGTGAATAAGTATGTGTAAAAATTTCATGTTTTAATTTTGTCATTTGGATGTGAAATTAGCTAAAAAGGACATATTTGAGAAACTTTAATAATATGATAGGCAAATGTGCAAGTGATTAAAATGTTAAATTACTAAAGTTGTGGACTTGCATGTCAAATGGCCCACTTTTAACATTAGTGGATGGTAATGATGTTATGATTTTGGCATTATGTGTATATTATATTTAGTAAATAATATTTAATAGTTTATAATTTGAAAACATGAATTAAATAAAAAAAGAATAGTGATAAAAACAAAGAAACTTTTCTCTTTGTTTTCTCTTATTGCCGTAACTAAGCAAGAAAGAAAGGAAAGAACACCAAAGGCACTCGGTCATTTGGTGTTGGGAATTAAGGTGAGATTTCATGTATTTTATTTTTAATTTTTGCGAAATGTTGTTAGTTTTGAAGCTCACAACATGACCCATATGTTAATTTTTGTGAATTTATTTCATAAAGCATTCGGTCATGGCTTCAAGGATTAGATTGTGGATGTTTTGATGATAAGTGTTTATGGATGAGGATAGACTAATTAAATTTGCTATGAGGGGCAAGTTTGAGTAAAATATCATTCGGTTATTAAAGTGAAGTATGAAACTTGTGCTTAATTGTGGAATGCTATAATTAAATTGCTAATATATGTTTATATACTTGCCGAATTTGAATTAAGGTGAAAGACGAGGTAAAGAATGAGTTTGAGTTGAAAATTTATAATTGTAATTAAATTGATAGCATATATTTTTATATTAGCCAAATATGTGCTAAAATGAGAAATGAAATGAAGGATTAAGTTTGAATATTATTTGAGTGGTCTCAAGTATTGAAGCAAGCCATGGCAAAATCTAGTTAATGGAAAAAGATGACATTCGGCCAAGGAAGTTTTGTGATAGTATTTTTTTGGCTAAGGATGCTTTGTATGTTATGCATGATGTGTTTAATGTCTTGATGAACAAGTAGTCATTAAATGAGGCTAAGCTTGTGAAATTATGAGTTTGGATGAATATATATATGCATTCGACAATGTGTAAAATATTGATTGTTTTAAATGGTTCGTAGTTAAGTGGAAATGGAAGCTTGATAATAAGAAAAAAATCTGTTAAGGATGAGTAAGAGGTATGTGCATTCGGCCATTAAACATGTGCTTAATTGTTGATGAATGGTTGTAAAGAAAATACATATAGGTCAAATATAGCCTTGGATAAGAAGATTTTTATGTATTGAATTTGTAACATGGTTATGCCGATTGTGAACATGTGATAAAGAATTATTCAAATGGTTGTTTAAATAATATTCGGTTTATTAGTATATGCATAATTAGTTAAAGTGTAAACTTTGCATGTGTATTAAAGGTTTTTATGTGATATTCAGCCTTGGGAAATCTAAGCTTATAAAGGTTTGAATGTTAATTGGGTTGTCTCTTTAATGGCCGAATGTGCTAAAAGCTAATGCATGATTTAGTTTAATCGATGTAATGATACAAATTATGATATTTACTTGTGGTTTTGAAGTATAGAAAATTTGTTAAGTTGATTAAGTGGTTGCCGAATGTGAAATTTAGGTAAGGAAATGTGTACAAATAATATTTGTATGGATAATTGGTTTAAAGGGGTCGGCATTATACATTGTTGATATGGTGTTATTAATGTAAAGCACTTTAGTATAGACGTATATACATATGGTCACTTAGAACGTATTGAGATGGCCGAATAAGACTAACGATGAGTATGCCTTGATTTTCTATAATACTTAGTAATTTGTTTAAGGTGATTAAAGATGTGTACGATTATTTTATATTGTACTA
The DNA here is from genome assembly GCF_007990345.1 of Gossypium hirsutum. Taxonomy (NCBI): domain Eukaryota; kingdom Viridiplantae; phylum Streptophyta; class Magnoliopsida; order Malvales; family Malvaceae; genus Gossypium; species Gossypium hirsutum. The sequence continues at coordinate 65,758,604 of NC_053435.1, forward strand.
AAGAGAGTATTAATGCATGTTTGGTACTTGAGATGATTGAGGTGGTGATCTCGAAGCTAAATGTTATAAGGAATAAGTGTATTTTTGCAAACCGAATTATAATATAATCGAATGTGGTTTTACACAATAGTGATGTGATAAGTTTAAATTTGGTTCATTAGCTCAAGAACTCAAGGAAACGAAGTCGGATCGTGGAAAAAAGGGAAATTGGTCGAATAGTCGGAATTGACGTACATTAGCAATCGAGGTAAGTTTTAAGTATTAATGCCTATAATGTGATTGAGTATGATATGTTAAGCACATATTAAAAGAATCATAACTCTATTGTAAATCCTTATGCATATAGCCTAATGGTTATTATGAAGTATAGGTAAGTTATTGATATGATATGTTGCCAAATGGATATGATATTATGAAGTGCTGAAAGGATATGTCAGAAGAGTAAAATTGTGATAAACCTGCTCAGGACAGCAGTAGTAACATGAATTCAGAAAATCACCATAAATTCATGGATTTGAATTAGAGGCTGAATGAGACATGAAATTAAAGCTTAATGAGTCTAGTTTCTTATAAAAGAAACCGTGTAAACAAAGGAATTTCTGATAATGAGAAATTTGATTCGTAGTGAAAAGTGGTCAGATTAGTCAAACAGTGAAACAGGGGAAAACTTAAGAAAAATCTGGTGTTGATTGGCCCAACCTAAAATTCTGGAAATTTCATGGATGGAAGATATACGAGTCTATATTCAGGAAAAATTAACGGCAAGTGATTTGGAGTTTTGTAGCTCCATTTATAAACAATTTAGTGACCATTGCTCAGGAAAAAGCTCGTAGTGAATATGTGATGTTGTTGTAACATGGATAAAACTTGTTTTAGTTACTCATAAGCTATTGATTAAACCCATACTTGAATTCTAAATCGTGATATTGTAAGCTTATGATAATTCGAATATGAAATGATAGTATGGCGTAAAATTGAATTATTCATTGGAAAGTGATGGATGTAGATTCGGTCAAGCCCAAGTCTGCACATGATAGTATATGTGGTATGTGAAGTCTAATTGAATAAATGTGAAAGTGTATATGTGTGAATAGGGCCGAATGGCCAATGTGATGAAAGTGAACATGTATATGTGTGATAAGGCCGAATGGCCAATGTGATGAAAGTGAACATGTGTATGTGTGAATAGGGCCGAATGGCCAATGTGATGAATGTGAACATGCATATATGAGATAAGGCCGAATGGCCAATTGATGAATGTGAACATGCATATATGAGATAAGGCCGAATGGCCAATGTGATGAAAGTGAACATGTATATGTGTGATAAGGCCGAATGGCCAATGTGATGAAAGTGAACATGTGTAAATGTGATAAGTCCCGAAGGGCATTTGTGTCAGTACTATATCCGGTTAAAACCCCGCAGGCTTTATGCGAGAATATTATCACTGATTATGTCCGTAAGCTTCGTGCTTGTACTATATCCGGGCTCTAAAGACCCGATGACTGCGTGTGGGAATTTTGTCCGGGTAAGACTCGATAACTTCGTGTGGAGATTATGTCCGGGTAAGACTTCGTAATAAGAGTTGCTTATAAATATATTCAATGCGAAAGGTTAAACAGGTATGTACTCCAAGTCTATATGTGAGCTTGATGCACTAAATCATAAGGTAGTTATGTGATGCATGTGAGAGCAATCTATGAGACTACTCTTATGATTATGTGATATCGGATCAGTGTGAGAGGTGATGGGAAATCATACGAACAACTATGTTATAATTTGATTGTTATCTATTGCCACTGCTTAAAACTTACTAAGCATTGTAATGCTTACTCCGTTTACTCTGTCTCCTCTGTTTTATAGATCTCATTGCGAAGCTACAGGCTCGGGGATCGTCAGCAACTAGTCACACTATCACTATCCACGGTTTGGTACTGCTATGTTTTGGATTGTCTTATGGCACGTATAAAATAGACTAGTGGCGGAAGAATATTTTGGTTAATGTATATAGCCATGCGAAAATGGCTTACATATGTTTGAGCATAATGTTATAATCATTTGGTATGGAATAGTTAATCACTATCATAATTTGTGCTATTCATGCTAAAGGGGCTAGTTGAATCATGGAAACTATTAAATAGGTAAAGTCTACCTTAAAGGCAGATGTTGGCAGCAGCAGTGATGTAGATTTGGAAAATCACTAAAATAGTATGATTGGAATTAAATAATGAATAAATTATGTAAACGAACCTTGATGAATCTATTTTCACAGGGAAGTAACGAAACGATCATATGGACAGTATGTTAAGAGTTATTGAGGTTCTCGTGAGACAGGGCCAGAACGGTTTCTGGATTCCCTGTTCCGACTTTGGAGATTTATTATAAATTAACCAGAGATAATTAGGAGTCATGCCATATATGTACAGATTCCTCTCTGAGTCTAGTTTCTAAAGAAACAAACGACATCAGTATTGAAGCTCTGTGCAGGGAGATATCCAATTGTAATGCGCAAGGGTCAGTGTAGTCGATCCCTGTAACATGGGAGACTTTGACTAATAAACTGTACTAATTGGCCCGACCAAAAATTCTAGAAAAAATATGTAGATGGGCATATGAGTCTAGTTTCAGGGAAAAATCACGAAACTGATTTTCGAGTTGTGAAACTCAAGATATGATTTTTAAAGCGACTATTACGCAGATTGGCAGTGTCTGGAAAATTTTTAAAAAGTCTGTTAACACCTCGTGTTCGACTCCGGTGACGGTCTCGGGTTCGGGGTGTTACAATTTTATTGGTATCAGAGCAGGTTTAGTCGATTCTAGGACTAACGTAGCACGCGTGAGTCTATTTATACATGCCATAAAGTGATAAAATGATAGTGTGATGATTTTTGGCTATTAAAATGTGTTTGCTGTATTGTAATGAATCTTGATCCCGATCGAGCTGTAGCAAGCTTCTGACTATGAGAATTTGCGATATAACTTCATTTAGATATGCCTAAATTATTAAGTTGATCAGGTACGTATCATGTACTCGTATTTGAATTTCGATTTGGATTGGATTATAAGGTTATAAGTGATGCAATTTTGAAGGAGTGTTATGACTATAAATGTGATTTTTGTATGTGGCTATAGAACTGGAAGTTAAATGGTCGATAAGCATGTTGTGTTTGTATTCAAGTAATGTAAATGAAATACTAATGTGTCATGATTTATTGTTAAATGTGCATGGTTATTCGAATGATGTCCGGGCTAAGTCCCGAAGGCTTTGTGCTAAGTGACCATATCCGGACTAAGATCCGAAGGCATTGGTGCGAGTTACTAAATCCGGGCGAAGTCCCGAAGAGCATTCGTGCTAGTGATATATCCGGGCTAAGTCCCGAAGAGCATTCGTGCTAGTGATATATCCGGGCTAAGTCCCGAAGAGCATTCGTGCTAGTGATATATCCGGGCTAAGTCCGAAGAGCATTCGTGCTAGTGATGTATCCGGGCTAAGTTCCGAAGAGCATTCGTGCTAGTGATATATCCGGGCTAAGTCCCGAAGAGCATTCGTGCTAGTGATATATCCGGGCTAAGTCCCGAAGAGCATTCGTGCTAGTGATATATCCGGGCTAAGTCCCGAAGAGCATTCGTGCTAGTGATGTATCCGGGCTAAGTCCGAAGAGCATTCGTGCTAGTGATATATCCGTGCTAAATCCCGAAGAGCAATCATGCTGGTGACGTGTATTCGGGCCTTCGTGCCTAGTAGGCTTCGTGCCGGTAATTTGAGCAAAGTTTAACTGCTCACTACTATACAAATTCAAATTTAAACGAGACGATATGTTTAAAAGTGTACATACATGATGTTTATAGACTTGGATAAGTCATATCAATGTGTATTAACGAATGAATAAGAGCGCTATGTATGTGAATAATTAGAGGCACTGTGTGTGTGCGAATTTCTTTAACCGAGCACTATGAGTGCGAGATCGGTCAGTGGGCACTAAGTGTGTGAAGTGGAATTCATGTAAGACCTCGTTTGGGACGAAGGCATTGATTTTAGATAGTGTGTAAGACCATGTCTGGGACATGGCATCGGCTCGATATGTGAGAATATGTAAGACCATATCTAGGATATGGCATTGTAAGAGCTATATGTGCTATTGCTGAATGGACACTATTTTGTTAATCTTGTTCAAGAAATTATTTTGGTTAAGTTTGACATTCGAAAGTTTGAAAGAATTTTTGATGAATGTTGATAATTTTGGATATGCGAGTTATGCGCTAGAATAAATCACATGCTAGTGTATTTTATTAGGCTTTATGCCTATTTGACTGTATACGGGTAACGTTAACTATGATTGAATGTGCTAAATGAACTAAATGTTCAGGTACGTGGAAGTTGACTTTTCTTTTGGAAATGAGTTAAGTCGAATATTGAGTATATGTTTACTTTCGGTTGGGTTACAGCTTATACATGGATGAAATTGTGGGTTACAAATATGTGGGTTGATGATGTGAATTATACATGTTAATATGTGCTTAATGTGTGTTTGAAATGCATATATGAATTAAATTAAGTGATTATTGCTTATGAAATCAAGAAAATGAGATATTTGTGCATACTTGTAGAAATGTTTATGTATTTGTTTTAAGATAAGAAAATGACTTTATAGACCAATGTGAAATCAATAATGAATTTCAATTGCTATCAATGAGCTAATGTCTTTGTGGATATAATTCAAGAAGAAGACGTTATCCTAAACTATGCATCGGTAGAAATTTTCGGGGACGAAAATTTCTTAAGGGGGGAGAGTTGTGACACCCCTAATTTGACCCTAGTCGAAAAGTGGTTTCGGGACCACAAAATCAAGTCATAAAAATAATTAGCCGTCATATTTTATGACTATTATATGTGAATATGAATGTGTGAAAGTTTTAAGCTTTGATTTAGTAAATTGCATGTGAATTTAGTCGATGGGACTTATGTGTGACACTTTTAAAATGTGATAGTTAATCTATAAGGCTCAATTAGTGCATGTCATATGAATAAAGGGTTTGCATGTCAAATATCCCTTATGAATGAGTAGTGGCCGGCCATGGATGGGTCATTGAGGATAATATGAATTCTTTTATTAGCACTATGAGTTTAGAAAATAAAAGAATGAATTAAGAATGATAAAACATGAGGTGAGTGGGAGGAGAAACCAAAGTTGTCTCCCCCTTACTCCCCATTGCCGTGACTTGTGAAAGGGGAGGAAAAACAAAATCCTTTCTTTGTTGTTCAACATGGCTGAATAGAAGAAACAAAGGAGGGGAAGAATTTTTGGTCACTTGAGTCATTAAAAAGCTTAGTATATTATGTCAAATTGTGAAATTTTAACTTGTTTTAGGTAAATAATTAATGGTTATATTCTATGCTTATTATTTGTGAATAAGTATGTGTAAAAATTTCATGTTTTAATTTTGTCATTTGGATGTGAAATTAGCTAAAAAGGACATATTTGAGAAACTTTAATAATATGATAGGCAAATGTGCAAGTGATTAAAATGTTAAATTACTAAAGTTGTGGACTTGCATGTCAAATGGCCCACTTTTAACATTAGTGGATGGTAATGATGTTATGATTTTGGCATTATGTGTATATTATATTTAGTAAATAATATTTAATAGTTTATAATTTGAAAACATGAATTAAATAAAAAAAGAATAGTGATAAAAACAAAGAAACTTTTCTCTTTGTTTTCTCTTATTGCCGTAACTAAGCAAGAAAGAAAGGAAAGAACACCAAAGGCACTCGGTCATTTGGTGTTGGGAATTAAGGTGAGATTTCATGTATTTTATTTTTAATTTTTGCGAAATGTTGTTAGTTTTGAAGCTCACAACATGACCCATATGTTAATTTTTGTGAATTTATTTCATAAAGCATTCGGTCATGGCTTCAAGGATTAGATTGTGGATGTTTTGATGATAAGTGTTTATGGATGAGGATAGACTAATTAAATTTGCTATGAGGGGCAAGTTTGAGTAAAATATCATTCGGTTATTAAAGTGAAGTATGAAACTTGTGCTTAATTGTGGAATGCTATAATTAAATTGCTAATATATGTTTATATACTTGCCGAATTTGAATTAAGGTGAAAGACGAGGTAAAGAATGAGTTTGAGTTGAAAATTTATAATTGTAATTAAATTGATAGCATATATTTTTATATTAGCCAAATATGTGCTAAAATGAGAAATGAAATGAAGGATTAAGTTTGAATATTATTTGAGTGGTCTCAAGTATTGAAGCAAGCCCATGGCAAAATCTAGTTAATGGAAAAAGATGACATTCGGCCAAGGAAGTTTTGTGATAGTATTTTTTTGGCTAAGGATGCTTTGTATGTTATGCATGATGTGTTTAATGTCTTGATGAACAAGTAGTCATTAAAGAGGCTAAGCTTGTGAAATTATGAGTTTGGATGAATATATATATGCATTCGACAATGTGTAAAATATTGATTGTTTTAAATGGTTCGTAGTTAAGTGGAAATGGAAGCTTGATAATAAGAAAAAAATCTGTTAAGGATGAGTAAGAGGTATGTGCATTCGGCCATTAAACATGTGCTTAATTGTTGATGAATGGTTGTAAAGAAAATACATATAGGTCAAATATAGCCTTGGATAAGAAGATTTTTATGTATTGAATTTGTAACATGGTTATGCCGATTGTGAACATGTGATAAAGAATTATTCAAATGGTTGTTTAAATAATATTCGGTTTATTAGTATATGCATAATTAGTTAAAGTGTAAACTTTGCATGTGTATTAAAGGTTTTTATGTGATATTCAGCCTTGGGAAATCTAAGCTTATAAAGGTTTGAATGTTAATTGGGTTGTCTCTTTAATGGCCGAATGTGCTAAAAGCTAATGCATGATTTAGTTTAATCGATGTAATGATACAAATTATGATATTTACTTGTGGTTTTGAAGTATAGAAAATTTGTTAAGTTGATTAAGTGGTTGCCGAATGTGAAATTTAGGTAAGGAAATGTGTACAAATAATATTTGTATGGATAATTGGTTTAAAGGGGTCGGCATTATACATTGTTGATATGGTGTTATTAATGTAAAGCACTTTAGTATAGACGTATATACATATGGTCACTTAGAACGTATTGAGATGGCCGAATAAGACTAACGATGAGTATGCCTTGATTTTCTATAATACTTAGTAATTTGTTTAAGGTGATTAAAGATGTGTACGATTATTTTATATTGTACCAAAGAGAGTATTAATGCATGTTTGGTACTTGAGATGATTGAGGTGGTGATCTCGAAGCTAAATGTTATAAGGAATAAGTGTATTTCTTGCAAACCGAATTATAATATAATCGAATGTGGTTTTACACAATAGTGATGTGATAAGTTTAAATTTGGTTCATTAGCTCAAGAACTCAAGGAAACGAAGTCGGATCGTGGAAAAAAGGGAAATTGGTCGAATAGTCGGAATTGACGTACATTAGCAATCGAGGTAAGTTTTAAGTATTAATGCCTATAATGTGATTGAGTATGATATGTTAAGCACATATTAAAAGAATCATAACTCTATTGTAAATCCTTATGCATATAGCCTAATGGTTATTATGAAGTATAGGTAAGTTATTGATATGATATGTTGCCAAATGGATATGATATTATGAAGTGCTGAAAGGATATGTCAGAAGAGTAAAATTGTGATAAACCTGCTCAGGACAGCAGCAGTAACATGAATTCAGAAAATCACCATAAATTCATGGATTTGAATTAGAGGCTGAATGAGACATGAAATTAAAGCTTAATGAGTCTAGTTTCTTATAAAAGAAACCGTGTAAACAAAGGAATTTCTGATAATGAGAAATTTGATTCGTAGTGAAAAGTGGTCAGATTAGTCAAACAGTGAAACAGGGGAAAACTTAAGAAAAATCTGGTGTTGATTGGCCCAACCTAAAATTCTGGAAATTTCATGGATGGAAGATATACGAGTCTATATTCAGGAAAAATTAACGGCAAGTGATTTGGAGTTTTGTAGCTCCATTTATAAACAATTTAGTGACCATTGCTCAGGAAAACAGCTCGTAGTGAATATGTGATGTTGTTGTAAACATGGATAAAACTTGTTTTAGTTACTCATAAGCTATTGATTAAACCCATACTTGAATTCTAAATCGTGATATTGTAAGCTTATGATAATTCGAATATGAAATGATAGTATGGCGTAAAATTGAATTATTCATTGGAAAGTGATGGATGTAGATTCGGTCAAGCCCAAGTCTGCACATGATAGTATATGTGGTATGTGAAGTCTAATTGAATAAATGTGAAAGTGTATATGTGTGAACAGGGCCGAATGGCCAATGTGATGAAAGTGAACATGTATATGTGTGATAAGGCCGAATGGCCAATGTGATGAAAGTGAACATGTGTATGTGTGAATAGGGCCGAATGGCCAATGTGATGAATGTGAACATGCATATATGGGATAAGGCCGAATGGCCAATGTGATGAATGTGAACATGCATATATGAGATAAGGCCGAATGGCCAATGTGATGAAAGTGAACATGTATATGTGTGATAAGGCCGAATGGCCAATGTGATGAAAGTGAACAGGTGTATGTGTGATAAGGCCGAGTGGCCAATGTGATGAATGTGAGCATGTGTATGTGAGATAAGGCCTAATGGCCGATGTGATGAATGTGAAAGTGTATAAATGTGATAAGTCCCGAAGGGCATTTGTGTCAGTACTATATCCGGGTTAAAACCCCGCAGGCTTTATGCGAGAATATTATCACTGATTAATGTCCGTAAGCTTCGTGCTTGTACTATATCCGGGCTCTAAAGACCCGATGACTGCGTGTGGGAATTTTGTCCGGGTAGGACTCGATAACTTCGTGTGGAGATTATGTCCGGGTAAGACTTCGTAATAAGAGTTGCTTATAAATATATTCAATGCGAAAGGTTAAACAGGTATGTACTCCAAGTCTATATGTGAGCTTGATGCACTAAATCATAAGGTAGTTATGTGATGCATGTGAGAGCAATCTATGAGACTACTCTTATGATTATGTGATATCGGATCAGTGTGAGAGGTGATGGGAAATCATACGAACAACTATGTTATAATTTGATTGTTATCTATTGCCACTGCTTAAAACTTACTAAGCATTGTAATGCTTACTCCGTTTACTCTGTCTCCTCTGTTTTATAGATCTCATTGCGAAGCTACAGGCTCGGGGATCGTCAGCAACTAGTCACACTATCACTATCCACGATTTGGTACTGCTATGTTTTGGATTGTCTTATGGCACGTATAAAATAGACTAGTGGCGGAAGAATATTTTGGTTAATGTATATAGCCATGCGAAAATGGCTTACATATGTTTGAGCATAATGTTATAATCATTTGGTATGGAATGGTTAATCACTATCATAATTTGTGCTATTCATGCTAAAGGGGCTAGTTGAATCATGGAAACTATTAAATAGGTAAAGTCTACCTTAAAGGCAGATGTTGGCAGCAGCAGTGATGTAGATTTGGAAAATCACTAAAAATAGTATGATTGGAATTAAATAATGAATAAATTATGTAAACGAACCTTGATGAATCTATTTTCACAGGGAAGTAATGAAACGATCATATGGATAGTATGTTAAGAGTTATTGAGGTTCTCGTGAGACAGGGCCAGAACGGTTTCTGGATTCCCTGTTCCGACTTTGGAGATTTATTATAAATTAACCAGAGATAATTAGGAGTCATGCGATATATGTACAGATTCCTCTCTGAGTCTAGTTTCTATAGAAACAAACGACATCAGTATTGAAGCTCTGTGCAGGGAGATATCCAATTCGTAATGCGCAAGGGTCAGTGTAGTCGATCCCTGTAACATGGGAGACTTTGACTAATAAACTGTACTAATTGGCCCGACCAAAAATTCTAGAAAAAAATATGTAGATGGGCATATGAGTCTAGTTTCAGGGAAAAATCACGAAACTGATTTTCGAGTTGTGAAACTCAAGATATGATTTTTAAAGCGACTATTACGCAGATTGGCAGTGTCTGGAAAATTTTTAAAAAGTCTGTTAACACCTCGTGTTCGACTCCGGTGACGGTCTCGGGTTCGGGGTGTTACATGTAGTACTAAGTGTAGACTACTACGTGTACCGGATAATTGGTCGCATGTGTAGTACTAAGTGCAGGCTACTATGCATACCCGATAACTTCGATCACGTGTGTAGTACTAAGTGCAGGCTATTACGTGTATCAGATGGTTAGGTCACGTGTGTAGTACTAAGTGCAGGCTACTACGTGTACCGGATAATTGGTTGCATGTGTAGTACTAAGTGCAGGCTACTATACGTACCAGATAGCTTTGGCTACAAGTGTGAAAATATGTGCAGGCAACTGAGTATCAGTTATTATTCCGAAGAGTTCAACGGGAAAATCGATTCAGTAAAAATACATGTGAACATGATTTTATGATGAATAAGTGCAGGCATATGTTTAAGAAAATTTTAAGCAATATGCTCGATATTTGAGTGAACTTCGATAAGACAAAATGGATTAAGTGAAATTATGTAAGAGTGAATTTTAGTAGTAAAACAGTGTTGGACAATAGTAATTGTGTGACTTTGAAAATTCACGAAAAATTGTGTAAGTTGAATTAAATTTCAAATAAATTATGGAATTAAATCTTAATAAGTCTATTTTCATATAAAGGAAACAGGGGAAGCAAAAAGGTTGTATATTATGTGATATTCTAATTTTTGTGAGACAGTGTCAGAATGAATTCGAGATCCCCTGTTCTGACTTGGAAAAATTGTTAAAAATTGTAGAAAAATAATTATGTTTTATAATTTATATTCCTAGAATATTTTATAAGTCTACTTTTAATAGAAACAAACAGTAACATTATTCGAGTTTCGTACTATGAGATAAATAAATTTTAGTGAATAAAGGTTGAAGCTATCACACAGTGAAATAGGGGAGATTTTGAATAAACTGTACTTATTGGATGGACAAAAAATTCTAAAAATTTTATGGTGGAAATACATATGAGTTTAGTTTCTGGGAAAATTTACAGATCTTAATTTTGAGTTCCGTAACTCCAGATATAAATGATTTAGTGACTGTGACTCAAGAAAGCAGCTTAACCAGAACATGTGTAAATGTACAATTGGGTTAGTTTTACTATGGAAAGCATGTTAGTAAATTGCTTATTATTATTTCATGCGAGCTTGCTAAGCGTAAAGCTTACCCCCTCCTTTCCATTTCTTTTAGTGTTGTCAGGTTTGCTTAGGGTTGGAGATCGTCGGAGGCAGCATCACACTATCAATCCAACACCTTGACAGTATAAACACATATGCTAGAATTATCAAGTGAGTGGCATGTATAGGGACCTAGTTTTATAACATCTGTTATTATAATTTGGCCAAATATATTGGTCTTTAGTGAGCTAATGATTCTGATTTATAAATCTAGCTATTTATTTATGTTTAATATTGGTGATGTGCATATGCTTGTTTGCCATACATGGTTGGTAATATGTTATGTGCTGTTGTGAATGTTTAAGTTCGTTAACGCCTCGAACCCTGTCCCGGTGAAGGTGTTACAGTAGTTGCTTTGGAAAAACCGTGTTCTAATACTAGTAATTATAAGAACAATAAATAAAAATCCAAATTTGAAATCCAGAAAATTACAACGGCTTTACCACAACCCATATAAAAACATTTAAAAGTAATAATCAAAACTGTAACATAAACAGTGTGTGTGGCTTCCTCCGAGCCCCTCGCAGCTCCGATCCGTCTAAGGCTGGAAATTACCTGAAAGGTTAATAAGCGGGGTGAGTTTATGAAAACTTAGTGTGAAATCCCCTACTATATAAAAGGAACAGTCAGTCATACAAAAAAATTAAAAGTCTGGCCCCAGCCCTACTTACAGTTTCAGTATCAATTGGGCCTTAGCCCATTATAACAGACAGTACCAAATGGGCCTTAGCCCATTACAGAATAAGAAACATTATCAGAACTAGAATCAAAATGAGAATCGAAATCAGAATTAGGTGACAGAATTAGAATCAGAATGAAGCCCATAGGCCCATAACAGATATAGAACAGATATATCATGTATGCAGAAAACCCAATCCATATCCATCCGTATACACCCCCGTACCAACCTTACACCATGTGGGGAGACAACTCGACCCACCCATCCGCTACACACCACAGAATGTGCAGCATGGCTACCAGAATAGATATTGTGACAGAGTCACCAGATACAGATATTGTGGCAGAGCAACCAGAATAGATATTTGTGGCATAGCCACCGGAAACATATATTTGTGGCATAGCCACCAGAACTTTTCCTCCATCAATATAACCCATGCAACATGTCATGTATGCAGAATGTCATGCCCATATTTGAATCAAACAATCACAATCAAGTCATTCATATCAGCAACATATATTCACAATCAAATCCGTCAACCACACAGTCCAAGTTAGTCACTTGCCCACAAGGGCAGAATAGTCATTTAACACCCTAAGGGCAAAATGGTAATTTTACCCCACAAGGGTATCTCGGTAATTCTACCCTACAGGGGTATTTTGGCATTTCTACCTTACAAGGGTATTTTGGTAATTCTACCCTATAGGGGTATTTTAGTAATTCTACCCTATAGGGGTATTTTAGTAATTCTACCCTATAGGGGTATTTCAATAATTTTGTAAATCGAGGGTAAAATGGTAATTCTGTAAATCGAGGGTACTTTGGTAATTTTACAAGTTGAGGGTATTTCAGTAATTTGGTAAATTAAAGTATTCTAAATAGGGATAAAATACGAATGGGCCTAAAGCCCATTCTCAGCCCAAACGGGCCCACACGCTCGTGTGGCCCTTTTAGGCCAAATCTAGCCACAGATATCAGTTTCACCTAACCTAGTCCAATATTTACTACAAAATCAAACAACTTATCCAATTGGGCCCGTAGGCCCATTGGGCCCACATGGCCCCTTTCGGCTCAACGCGGCCCAAAGGAGCCATCCTACAGCTAGAGTAGTGAAAAATACACACCTGATAGGAGAGTGGAGTTAATCCCGCTCCGAGCACTTTTAGCCGACGCCCAACCCAAATGAGCACGCCATAAAGCGAAAGGGATCAGCCAAGAAAGGTACCTTTACTCTCCTCATGGTTCTCTATATTTAAAGCCAGTTCGCATCCACTCTTATGTTAGCTTCTCGATGTGGGATCCCTCCATCATCAGAGTTTAAATTCAACACCAACTCTTGCTACCCCCTGTTAGCAAAATAAATGCTCTTTGATTGACATGAGTTTCGAACCCTGGACCTCCTTGCAACCTCTATGACGCCACCTTCCTGCCTCTTATGTGGCACTACTTTGCCACCAGACCACAAGGCTTTTTGTGACACAATTTCTCCAACAATATTCTTAAGGCCTATCTACTACACCCAAGGTTTGATTCACCTTAAACCAAAATTTTTGCTAGAGTCCAAGTTTGAACCCAGGACTTCTCCAACCCTTCTCAGCACACTTAACCACTAAAACAAGCCTTCATTAACAAAATTTACATGCACAACATGTTGGAACACTGGTTCCTCCAAGGCGCAGTGAAAAAGTAAAAAAAAAAATCGGCAATCCAAACCAAGGATCCATGTGTAAGGAATGAATCGGGGTGATAAAAAGGTTTCGAATTACCGAAACTTCAATCTGAGTAGACAATGATGCCTAGGCAACAGGAATGTTGAACCACTATCGAACCAAGCCACAACCTTTTCCGATGTCGGCCTCTACGTAGTCCACTCGATTGACAATGAACGGTAGAAATTCCAGAAAACTATTTTCAGAGAGTATTTTGCTAAACAGCTGCTAGACCACATTGCATATTTTTGGGCTAGTTTTTATATATCCTTTTTAGGGTTTTTACCCTTGCTATATATAACTCCCTCTTAATTGGTATATATTTATAACGAATTTTAATTCATTAAAATTAATCCGAACATATTAATTATCATTCAAATAAATATAATAATGTTTAACCAAAAAATTATAATTACATTAATTATAATAAAGATTTCGGTAAACTATATTTATTTAAACTTATATACGAACTAAATTCATATATCAATAAAATTATGTTCTGATTATGTGTACAACATCCTTGTACATATAGTATGTTCAACAATTTGATTGCCCAATTAAATTAATTCTATAATTAATTTAATTCATGTGACAACCAAGCAATATACCAACTATGTTTTACCTCGTTCATTTCAACCATAGGGTGTGGCCATATAGGTTCTTGTAACGCTAGCAGTAATATTAGAACGATTCTACTGTTACAAACAATGAGTGGCATCTAGCAATGCATCAATGCTACCTATGTTACAAGAAGTCATGATTTGACATAACCTTCTGTGATTAACCTTTCATGCATTAATCCTTAAGTCCTATATCTTTGGAATGGACACAAGTCATGGAATAGTCACACTTGCATAGTCCATCCCATGTTTCTTGATACCTTGAGTAGACTATGATAAACAAATAAGTATGACATCGCATATCAACTTATTTGAGCATGGCCATGCATTTCTAGTCTTACTCAATCAAGTGGCCTGAGATATTACTCCCATTATGTAGGAGGGACTTATCCTATATTGATCAACTATATCCCTCAACATAGATTGTGGTATATCCAACATCAGTCTTTATAGAGCAACCAGTTATGGTGTTTGTTTGACTGTATCAAAATAAACAACTCACGATGTTGGGATAAAGATGATCTCAAGTATGGGGATCATATACATATTAATCACTATGAGTAATGTTGTGACAATTACATAATAATCCAAGAAACATACTCATAACGGGTCAGTCCAATATGTTGTTCTCTAACACACATATTCATGCATTGATTCTGACACTCCATATCAATGACAACTCTTTATCATCAATCAACTACATGTTAGTCTTAATGCATTATTATTGTCCAAGCCAACAATAATACTTGACTAAGGATCTTTTAAGAATAATCATATTATTCTCAGGACATTATTATAAAACAATTTATTTATGCACACAGAAAAGAAACTGAAATAATAATGGCAACGCCTTATATTAATAAACATGATAAACCAAGTATGTTATTACAACCATCTCGTGATTGATCTTTGGGCATACTCTTACACAACAAAATATTATAAGCTGCCTTTAACCGCTCCCATGCTCAAGGCCCAAAACTTCTAGGCCCAAATTCAGGGTGTTACAGGGCTAAACTAACTAGCTTAACTTTAGCGTGTCTTCTCTTTTATATTCTAGCAGCAAATTGACCAACTTTGGGCCATGTCTTGTTGGTCCGTATTTGTTCCTTCAACTCTTCTAACCTGTCTTTAACCATCTTGGATTTTGACCTTGTCATTGGCCCAATCAAACTTCTCATCGGCTTTGTCTAAACATATCTACTTATATGTGATCGGCCTAATTAAGATAAGTATTCATATATTTCTTTACTTCAGCTGTTTGCGATTTATTGAGTAAATATTAGTATGGTCCATAAAGAGAAACACAAGGGATGAAAGTTACAATGGTCTTGAAATTTCATTTTAAGAAAAAAGGGAAAGTTTTGCATTAATGGCATCATTCATTACAAGGACAGAGGATTTGGGTTAATATTGTATGCACACATTTCAATGTTTGTGCAGGAAAAAGATATCTCAAGCACCGTTTACTCTTTCTCCATTTCAACTTCAACATTTGCTATATATGCTAAATAATTTCATTCAGATAATAGTCCTGAGTAGTGCCTATTTACAAAATTATTACCAACTTGACTCCGAAGGGAAATTTTGTTCTTTTCTAAAAAAATTCTTAGCCAAGAACCGTGTATATAAAACATTATCGCTTTTGCCGGGTATTTATTTAGTAATAAAATAAATATTATTAAATTATAGAATGTGATGCTTTTTTATATTCTATTGATAATTAATATTTCTTTAATTATTAAAATTAAATTAATGCTAATTATTTATAGTTGAACGGAATTAAGTTCATTAAAGTGAATATGTAAGTCAATAATTTAAACATATTATTTGAAAATTATAAAAATATCTAACTTTGTCCTAGCCATTGGGCTACGAATAACTACTAAATTCACCATTTAACAATTGTACTAACTCAATAATCTATTATAGCATTTAAAAATAAGACAATTTTAAAAAAATTCTTATACATTGGTACCAATCCAATGCTTTCTATTAGATTATTGAAATTTAAATTTAAATTTAATAAATAAATTTAATTTTAACTTCTTCTTTTTAATGCATATTTAAAATTGACCAAAGTCGAAATGTAGAATATAGATCAACTACTTCAAGAACATCGTTTAAAGTTTTTCTTAATTTGTCATCATGATAATTTATTAATATTTTTTATATTTTAATATCTTAGCTAGATTAATCTAGAGATAAATTGAATTATTATGAAAAACTATATTCCATGTGGATGAATAAATATATGACATAAAGTTAACATAACAAAATAACTAAAGCATGTATATATGAAAATTAATTTGAATATATAAACACCAATTATTAATGTAAAAAAATATATTAATTAATAATACTTTGAATACCAAAACTCAATAAACATAAAAGTTTTTTTATAAATTAAATTAATATGATGAATTATGTAAAATATATCATAAAGTGAAACATGACATATATATGACGTGACAATTATTCCTAACCCAATGGTTAGTAGGAAAAATATATATTTTTTTAATTTTCAAATAATATATTTAAATTATTGACTTACATTTTCACTTTAATGAACTTAACTCCGTTCAACTATAAATAATTAACATTGATTAAATTTAATAATTAAAGAAATATCAATTATCAATATTATTACAATTTGAATATAAAAAATCATCACATTCTATAATTTAATAATATTTATTTTATTATTAATTAATTAAAAAATTGAAAAAAAAATTGTAACAACTTAATTTTCTATAACAACCTAATTTTCAATGGTGCCGGAAACAATAGTTTTGGAACCCTGTTCTCCTATAATTGAGTTCGTACATATTATTGATTAATATTTCCGATTTAATTATGACTTTATATTGAATACTGGTCTAACATATTTGTTAATTGATTTTTAGTTAAGGTACAAGTGTAATGACAATAAAGTCAGTGATGTTGGAAAATATGATATCGAGACCTCGTTTCCGTAAACCAAACCTATAAATATTGTTATTAAATATTTATGGATTTATCATATAGGTGAATTGAATTTTGAATAGATAATTTTATTGAATTAGTGACTAATTAATGTATAATGACTAACTCGTAAAAATTATAAAAATTAAATAACTATAGATTTTTAATGATAAAAAGCTTAGTTTGTAATTATTCAAGGTTTTAAATGAAGAATTAGCCATATTAAGTTATAGTGGGACAGTTAGGTGTATGGGATTGATATTTTATCTGTTAAAGTTTAAATGATAATAATATATGTTAATAGTATAATTAATTAAGAAGCCATCATCTCTTTTTTTGTTTTTCTTTCCCTCACCGTCCAAAAAGAAGAAAAAGAAGTAATGAAGCCATTTTTTTTAAACATTCGGCCAAGCTTTCTGCTCTTGCATGGTCAGCTTACTAAAGCCTTTTTATTATAAATTTGATGTTTTTCAGATCGTTATAGCTTGATTTAGTTAACCCAAATATTAAATCGTTATAACACCTCATACCTGGTGTAACGCCCATAATTTGGGCCTAAAAGGATTGGGCCTTGAGCGTGGGAACACATAAAAGTTTATGTGTGCGAGAAATATCACAATTTGCATGTTGGCTTTAGTGGCTAAGTATTTGGGCATATTTGGGAGTGTTGGAGAAGTCTTGGGTTCAAACCTGGGCTTTAGCTAAATTTTTAAATTAAGTGAATAAAACCCTTGGTACTTGAAAGTAAGCCTTTTAAATAAATAAGATTAAAATGTGACACAAGATGAGCTTGTAGTCCAGTGGATTGTAGCGTCATTAAGGTGGCAAGGGTGCTTGAGTTTAAGTTACTCTATGCACAAAGGAGTATTTATTTTACTCATTTTCTATGTGAGTGGTGGAGTTTGAATAAAACACTACAAGGGTGGTCGGAATTTGAACTGGTCAAGGAATGGATTATGGAAGAAATCATGGAGGGATTTTAGGAGGAAAAATGGGAGTTTGAAGTGAGGTAAGATTGTGGCGAATTTGCTTGGGAAGTACTCAGAAATTTGGCTAGGGAAGGTGCCTTTCATTTTCGGCTTTTGGTGATTATTTTTTTTTTGGTTTTTTTTTTCCTTTGCAACATCTTAGCCGTACACTTTCCTTGAGTGGTTGAAAACATTTTGACCTGTTTTCATAACTCCTTCATCTATTCTTTTGAGTACTACGATCAATTCTATTCTGCTTCTTTTTCTTCAGCATTCGTTCACCCATACTTTCCTTTTCGCTTAGCCCTCTAGTTGTATTCTCTTTTCTTTTGAGTTCTTGCCAGATACCATTTTCTTCTTCCTTTCCAGCATTTCTTTCGATTTTTGTCAAACGACTATTCTTTTTACCCTCTCTTACTTAGACTTCGGTGTAGCAATATTTATCCATTAAATCGGTAAGTACGTTTCTTTCTTTTTGTTTCTCTTAAGGGTTATCTATTCGCTTTCTTCTTGTGCGGATTATAACCAAGTAATTCCTCTCCATTACGTGCCGAATTCTCCCTCTCTTATCATTCGAATATTTTTTACTTGGTTTATTTCTAGAACTCTCGATGAGCAAAAGGGGTTCTAGTAATAAAGTGATGGCAGTGGTGCCGACTGGGAGTGGATGCGTAGCCTTTGCCCCCAAGTTTAAGCGACGTAGGGTGTCGGCAGTTCGGGACTTTCCACCAGGTTGTGGAAGGGTGATTGTACCAAACTTTGGATTAAGTTGGAAAATTACAGTTGACCATTCGAGTCAAGACAAGTGGTAATCGATCCTTCGGCTAGGGGTTTGGTTAATGTTCTTTTAACTCTGTTGAGAAGTGATTAACTGTTGTTATGTTTGAATAGGTTTCAGAACTCGGGAATTCTTAGTACTCTACGTGATCAGGTGTGTAACTGTACGCTATGTTTGATGATCGGCTGAAAAGTCGAAAGTGTGTGTATTTGTATGCGGTATACGACGATCGTTTGAAAGCCAGAAGTATGTGTTGTTTACACTGCTATGACTCTATATCAGCGAAAGGTTGAAAAGCCGAAAACATGGTGTATGATGCCACATGGGTGTACGATCGCACGTGTGGTGAACCGAGCCCACAAACATGGGTGATAGATATAGAGCTCTCATGGTCTTGGGCTGTTCTAGGCCTCGTTGGGTTAAATGGGCCGTGTGGGCCCAATGGGCTCGTAGGCCCACACGGATAAATGTGTGTGATATGGTAAGTGTTGTTTGGACTGTGATGTTCACATAGCTGTGGCTGTTTCTGGGCTAAAGGGGCCACACGAGTGTGTAGGCCCACTTGGGCTGAGTAATGGACCTTAGGCCCACTTATACCATTATGTCTGTTTAGGTTACTTAAGTCGCTCAAGGCGACAGTGGACCATCTGTTGGGTCTTTAAGACCCCAGTTTGTAAGATTACCAAAATACCCTCAATTTGTAAAATTACCAAAATACCCCCGATTTGTAAAATCATCGAGATACCCTTGTAGTGTAAAATTACCAAAATACCCCTGTAGGGTAAAATGACTATTTTTCCCTTGTGGGTAAGTAACCGACTTAGATTATGAATTTGACCGATTTGACTGTGATTGTATGACTGTGTTTTAACCGACTAGGCGGTGATTGTACGATTGATATGCTTTTCATATATGTTTAAATGATTGTTACTGAACATGGCAATTTTGCATACACATGTGATGATTGAGCACAACATACACGACATATTACATGGGGTTGGACATTGATACAGAGGAAGTTCTGATAGGATCGCACGGGTCGCACGAAATGACTGTGGATCTGGTATTGATCTATTAAAGTAGCACGGGTCGCACGAGATGACTGTGGATCGATAGACGGCTTAGTGCCGCTTAATCTGATTATGGCTATGTGCCAACCTAAATATGGTTCTGTGCTATGTTGATTATGGCTCTGTGCAAATCGTATTTACCAACGGCTTGGTGCCAATCATATTACAGTATTGATGGCTTTGTGTCGATCATATTACAGTACTGACGGCTTTGTGCCGATTATATTAAAGCTACTGATGGCTTTGTGTCAATCATATTACAACTGCTGTTGACTTTGTGCCGATCATATTACCGCTACTGATGGCTGTAAGCCGTGTATATTTCTGGCAGCTATGCTGTGATATTGGTGTGCTGGCTGAGTGGGTCGATTTTATCCCCACATGATGTGTTGGTTGGTACGGGTGCTGTGTTGGTTAGATTGGGATGGATTGCATTACTGCACTGTTGCATTTCTGTTAATGATACTGTTACTGTATTGGGCTTTGGCCCACTTATGCTCTGAACTGGACTATACTATTACTATTAAAGGGTTTTGGCCCCAAACTATTTCTATTTTTGTATACTAACTATTACTCTAGTAAGGGATTACACACTAAGTTTTCATAAACTCACCCCATTTTTAACTGTAAAGGTAATCCCCAGCATTAGGACGATCGGTGCTGCGAGGGACTCGGAGATGGTCACATGACTTCAATCTTATTATGTTTTGAGCTTTATTTATGATTTAGATTCCATTTTGGGTTTTAGTTTTTGTAATAAGACCATTTGTGGGATTTACTTTTAAATGGGCTTTTTATTACTCACCTTAAACTGCTAGTCTAGGAAAAGACGAGTTTTCAAACCAATTACTGTTTATAGAAACATATGTTTTAAACTTTATTAATTTAAATTAGCTTCCGTAACTGAAAGAGATTTTCAACGAAATTAATAACGTTTTAAAAGTGATTAACTTTTCAATGAACTACGTTTTAAAATTAAACGAACACAAACTGAGACTTTACACAAGTTTTAAATAGTAAGAAGGGTTTTTAAATGAAATCACGGTTTTAAAGAACACTTCAATGTGACACCGCCAGATTCAGCCATAACGTCTAGGCCGGGTTTGGGGTGTTACATTTAGTGGTATCAGAGCCAAGTTTTAAAACTCGACTGTGGATTGGGTTTTAAAATTGAAGCTCTAAAAGAATTGTTTCAAAAGATTTGAAAAGATTTGGAGTATTCAAAATTTTTCTTTATTTTTGAATGTTTTCCTGAAAGTGTGGTTTACCGAGTCTCCGACGCTAATTTAGTAAGTCATTCTAAAACTTTTGCTTCTTTTCACTAAAATGCAGTAGATATTAATATTGTGGTTTCACTAGATATTGGATTGTATTTAGATTTGGTATTTATTCTGGATGTTTGAATATGATGATTTAGTTATAGAAATTGTATGCATGTGTGATATCTATTTACTTACTTTACCGGTTAGGTGCGTTGGATGTGTGTATGTGAGGTTTCAAGTTCTAGCTATAGTGTGTTCGTAATATTAGGATCAGAGTGCGCAACAGCAGCGTAGTGGTGTAGTTGTTACACGACTACCCTGTTAGTTGGAAATTTCAAGGACGAAATTTCTTTAAGGAGGGGTGAATTGTAACGCCCCGAATTTGGGCCAAGAAGGATTGGGCCTTGAGCGTAGGATCACATAAAAGTTTATGTGTGCAAGAAATATCACAACTTGCATGTTGGCATTAGTGGCTAAGTATTTGGGCATATTTGGGAGTGTTAGAGAAGTCCTGGGTTCAAACCTGGGCTTTACCAAAATTTTTGAATTAAGTGAATAAAACCCTTGGTACTTGGAAGTAAGCCTTTTAAATCATTAAGATTAAAATGTGACACAAGATGAGCTTGTAGTCCAGTAGATTGTGGTGTCATTAAGGTGGCAAGGGTGCTTGAGTTCTAGCCACTCTATGCACAAAGGAGTATTTATTTTACGCCTTTGCTATATGAGTGGTAGAGTTTGAATAAAACACTACAAGGGTGGTCGGAATTTGAACTAGTCAAGGAATGGGTTATGGTGAAAATCAAGGAGAAGATTGGAGAGGAAATCATGGAGGGATTTTAGGAGGAAAAATGGGAGTTTGAAGTGAGGTAAGACTGTGCCGAATTTGATGATGGGAAGTACTCAGAAATTTGGCTGTGGAGGGTGCCTTTCATTTTCGGCTTTTGGTGATCATTATTTTTTTTTGGCTTTTTTTCCTTTGCAGCATCTTAGCCGTACACTTTCCTTGAATGTCCAAATACATTTTGACGTGTTCTCATAACTCATTCATCTATCCTTTTGAGTACTACGATCAATTCTATTCTGTTTCTTTTTCTTCAGCATTCGTTCACCCATACTTCCCCTTTCGATTAGCCCTCTAGTTGTATTCTCTTTTCTTTTGAGTTCTTGCGAGATACCTTTTTCTTCTTCCTTTTTGGCATTTCTTTCGGTTTTCGTCAAACGACTATTCTTTTTCCCCTTTCTTACTCAGACTTCGGTGTAGCAATATTTATCCATCAGATCGGTAAGTACGTTTGTTTCTTTCTGTTTCTCTTAAGGGATATCTATTCGCTTTCTTTTTGTGTGGATTATAACCAAATAATTCCTCTCCCTTACATGCTGAATTCTCCCTCTCTTATCATTCGGATGTTGTTTACTTGGTTTGTTTCTAGAACTCTCGATAAGCAAAAGGGGTTCTAGAAATAAAGTGGTGGTAGTGGTGTCGACTGAGACTGGATGCGAAGCCTCTGCGCCTGAGTTTACGAGACGTAGAGTGTCAGTGGGCAAATCACAATTGACCGTTTGAGTCAAGGAAAGTGGTAGTCGATCCTTCGGCTAGGGGTTTGGTTAATTTTCTTTTAACTCTATTGAGAAGTGATTAACTGTTGCTATATTTGAATAGGTTCCGGCGCTCGAGAATTCTTAGTACTCTATGTAACACCCCGTACCCAAGACCGTTGTCGGAGTCGAACACAAGGTGCTAACCGACTTAATTAATTTACTTACACAGTCCACTTTTAAAAATTTCCAGGCAGTTGGCTAACTGCGTCACTGTCACGTTAAAAATCATATCTTGAGTTCCAAAGCTCAAAAATCAGTTCCATAATTTTTTTTCCTGAAACTAGACTCACATGTCCATCTACATATTTTTTTCTAGAATTTTTGGTTGAGCCAATTAGTACAGTTTATTAGTTAAAGTCTCCCCTGTTTCAGGGTTTGACTACACTGACCTTTTTGCATTACGACTTGGATATCTCCCTGTACTGGGCTTAAATACTGATGCCGTTTGTTTCTCTAGAAACTAGACTCGAAAAGGAATCTGTACATATATGGAATGACTTATAATTATCTCTGGTTAATTTATAATGAATTTCCAAAGTCGGAACAGGGAATCCAGAAACTGTTCTGGCCCTGTCTCACGAAAACTTAAATATCTCTTAACATACTGTTCATATGATCGTTTCGTTACTTTCCTATGAAAATAGAGTTATCAAGGTCCGATTACATAATTTATTCACTATTTAATTTCATTCCTACTATTTTTAGTGATTTTTCACATTCACATCACTGCTGCTATCAACATCTATTTTTAAGGTAAACTTTACCTATTTCATGATCCTCCATGGATCAACTAGAGTTTGTCATACATATACCAAAAGTGATCATGAATGACCATTCCCATGGCTAACCGTTACCAACATTTCCATACCTCTCGACGAACAACATACAAAACGATTTTAATGCTAAGATCAAAGTATATTTAAGCCATTTTCGCATGGCTATCCAAATTTACACAAAACCGAAGGATACATGACCAACAACAAAAAGGGTAGTCCTATACATGCCATTTTCAGAGTTCAACCAAAAGTGTACCAAAAGGGCTTTGATAGTGTGGGCGACTTCGACTTCAATAATCCCGAGTCCGATAGCTGACGAACCAAAATCTATAAAACAGAGATTCAAAGAACGGAGTAAGCATTTAATGCTTAGTAAATTTTAAGCAAAACAAAGTGTTCTCAATCACTATCATTGGTCATTCATTTCAACTGTTCGATGAAGTTAATCTAGAGCTTCATCTCGATCTATAATATCATTAAACGCAACACTTGGCTGCCACATATATACTTTCGAATAATAATGACCTAGATGGTCAAATATTTCCAAAGCACATTCTTCATCGATTTTCAACTTTCAATAATCCTTTCCACTTGTTCATAATCACATCCATACTTTTAAGTATTTCAACATGACAAGTACTAAATTACCATAGGCACATAAAGAACCAAACATATTCCTTATCACATATACGTAAGCTTAGAAATCATAATCCTTACCTTGTACTGGCACATCTAGCTCAACCCAACCCATACTCAAATCATAAGCCTTTTCGGCAGAATATGCACTAATACATAAGAATATTTCATCGCATACTTTATTATACAAACATACCATTACCAATTAGATCATTCTCATATTTGGAGTTATAATATTAATCACATTTACCTACCTCTTTGATACTGATAATTCACCTCGAAATCACTCCACCGATGAGTAAGTAATACGTACCTGAACATCTTAAATACATAATACTTATTTGATGGTAATTTAATGCAGATACTCAATATCAAAGTCTTACTTGAATCCTAGCATTTAGCCGTCGGGTCTTTAAAGCTCGGATATAGTACGAGCACGAAGCCTACGGACATTAATCAGGATAATATTCTCGCATAAAGCCTGCGGGGTTTTAACCCGGATATAGTACTGACACAAATGCCCTTCGGGACTTATACATTTATACACTTTCACATCCATCACATTGGCCATTCGGCCTTATCACATATATACACTTTCACATTCATCACATTGGCCATTAGGTCTTATCTCATATATACACTTTCACATTCATCACATTGGCCATTCGGCCTTATCACATATATACACTTTCACATTCATCACGTTGGTCACTCGACCCTATCACATATATAAACTTTCACATTCATCACGTTGGCCACTCGGCCCTATCACATATATATATACTTTCACATTCATCACACTGGCCACTCGGCCCTATCACATATATATACTTTTACATCAATTTCATCATAACAAAATTGACTAGGTATACTAGTCATTTGTGGCTTATAGCTTCACTGTAATACGGATTTGGTACTTTGATTACCAATGTTTAATCGATAGCTTATAAGCAACTCAAATGGTTTTATTAAGGTTTACAACAAAATCCCAAATTCAGCACAAGTTATTTTTCCTCAGCAACAGTCATTAAATTATTCGTAAATAGAGCTACGAAACTCCAAATGAAGTGCCGTTAATTTTCCCTGAAAATAGACTCATACATACCTTATCCAGAAAATTTTCAGAATTTTTAGTTTGGCCAATCAATACTAGATTTTTCTTAAAGTTTCCCCTGTTTCACTGTTTGACTAATCTGACCACTCTTCACTACGAATCAAATTTCTCATTGTACGGAATTCAAAATGTGTTCTATTTGATTTCATTTGAAACTAGACTCATTAAGGAGTCTAAGAATATAAATTTTATCTTATAACCATTTTTGTACAAATTATAATGATTTTCTAAAAACAGAACAGGGGATTTCGGAGTCATTCTAACACAGTCCCACACAACTTTAAATATCTCTTTATAGGAAATTTCTTTGCTTCCACGGTCTCTTTTATAAGAAACTAGACTAACTAAGCTTTGATTACATATTTTATTCAGCCTATAATTCCACGCCAACAATTTATAGTGATTTTCTAAAATCACGTTACTGCTGCTGTCCAAAGCAAATTATTACAATTTGCTCTTAAATTTCCAAGTCCAAACACTTATGAACTTACCTTTTGAGTTTAAGACATATCATGGCCACATCATATCTTATTAACTCAACTCATTATGTCCTATTTGGATTGAATTTACTCAACGTTTGATCACTTAAAACTTACCTCGAAAGTGGTCAACGATTAGGTATCCACGGCTATTCGTTTACATTCTCTTTTTCCCCTATCCGACATTGATCCTCTTTGCTCTTAAGCTAAAGCCGCAGAGCACTTTCGAACACCATCACTCAGCTTGGATGGAAGCATCGGATACAAAAACTTTAACCTTCATGTACAATTAATTTCGGCATTCAATCCCCTTAAATTTCAGCTTGTAAAACAATTAATAGCAGTTTTAGACATCATAGTCTTCACCCATTTAGACAACATTCTTTAACATCTAAATAGCTCATTTATATATCATTTGTTCATTAACAACTTAAACCATTATTAATATAAATTTAAAATCACTTAGATAACATTAATTGTCGTCTAAACAACAATTTTTTTGCTGTATTAAAACACTAAACAACAGTCCTTAAAACAACATAAATACACCACTATCTGAACGTCATTAACAACACAATATTCAAACAGCATCAATACAACAATCAGATAGCATAAGCAGGGCAGCAATGAACAATACCAACAAGGTAAAATTCGGACAATGATTTAACATTTTCAACAATTGTCAAACACAAGAGAATAAAAGTTCAAGGAAAGCTCACTAAGGTTCCCAACACCGATTCTACCTATTCAATTTGCTCTTTCCCTTTTCGACTACAACCTTCTCCTACCTTGTTAGCTGAATACAATCAACCTCAAAGTTACAAAAATGGATTATAACAACACAAGCATTCACTAAATTCTTTTAACACAAGTGAGAAACTCTTCATCTACTAGACATGCAACATTTGCAACTAGAAAAGAAAATCTTCTCTTCTCCCACATATTCGTCAAGCTCAAATCAACAATGCAACCAGAATTTGTCAACGAAAAGCTATGGGCAAGGGAGAGTTTAGAAGAGTTACCCTTCTACTTGAAAATTTTAACTTCTAAGCAAACAAATTTCATGGTTTTCCACTACATGCAGCTGCCCTCTCCTTTCTAGCTTCATTCCTTTCTTCCTCTTTTCATTTCGGCCAAGAAGAACCGATTTCTTCTTTTCTTTCCTTCTCAAGTCACGGCAATGGGGGGGAACATGGATGAGACAACTTTGTTCTCATCACCCCTCCCTTTTCATTTCTTTATTACTAACCCTTTATTATATTCTTTCTCCCATAACACACTAACACAACATGTTTCCAACATGTTTCACCCCATAACATTTTGTCCACTCTCATGCTCATGGCCGGCCACTACTAATTAGGGGGGAAATTGACATGCAAGTCCAGCCTTTTTATTTCATGCACTAATAGATCCTTATGTTTTGACCTATAACATTTCAAAAGTGTCACACATAAGTCCTATTGACTAAATTCACATGCAATTTACTAAATCAAAGCTTAAAACTTTCACACATTCGTATTCACATATAATAGTCATAAAATATGACGGCTAATTATTTTTACGACTTGATTTTGTGGTCCCGAAACCACTTTTCGACTAAGGTCAAATTAGGGGTGTCACAACTCTCACCCCCTTTAGGGATTTTCATCCCCGAAAATTTCTACCGATGCATAGTTTAGGATAACGTCCTCTTATTGAATTATATTCATATAAACATTAGCTCATCGATAGCAATTGTAATTCATTATTGATTTCGCATCGATCTATAAAATCATTTTCTTATCTTAAAACAAATACATAAACATTTCTACAAGTATGCACATATATCTCATTTTCTTGATTTCATAAGCAATAATCACTTAATTTAATTCACAAATGCATTTCAAACACATATTAAGCACATATTAACATGTATAATTCACATCATCAACCCACATATTTGTAACCCACATTTTCATTCATGTATAAGCTGTAACCTAACCGAAAGTACACATATACTCAAACATCCCAATAAATATCCTTTATAACTCCATCATATCTCACTATTCAACTTAACCTATTTCCAACAGAAAATCAACTTCCACATACCTGAACATTGAATTCATTTAGCACATTTAATCACCGTTAACGATACCCGTTGAATCATTCGAAATCATTACGGATACTCATTAAGCACATATAGCTCTTACAATGCCATATCCTAGATATGGTCTTACATATGCTCACATATCGAGCCGATGCCATGTCCCAGATATGGTCTTACACACTATCTCAAATCAATGCCTTCGTCCCAGACGAGGTCTTTCATGAATTCCACTTCACACACTTAGTGCCCACTGACCGATCTCGCACTCATAGTGCTCGATTAAAGGATTTCGCACACACACAGTGCCTCTAATCATTCACACACATAGTGCTCTTATTCATTCGTTATTACACATTGAAATGACTTAACCAAGTCTATAAACATCATGTATGTACACTTTTAAACATATCATCTCATTTAAATTTGAATTCGTATAGTAATGAATACTTAAACTTTGCTCAAATTACCGGCACGAAGCCTACTAGGCACGAAGGCCCGAATACACGTCACCAGCATGATTGCTCTTCGGGACCTAGCCCGGATATAACACCAGCACGAATGCTCTTCGGGGTTTAGCACGGATATATCACTAGCACGAATGCTCTTCGGAACTTAGCCCGGATACATCACTAGCATGAATGCTCTTCGGGACTTAGCCCGGATACATCACTAGCATGAATGCTCTTCGGGACTTAGCCCGGATACATCACTAGCACGAATGCTCTTCGGGACTTAGCCCGGATCATCGTCGAGACCTTTAGCTCAGATGAAATCTCCACACAAAGCCAGCGAATTTTAATCCGGACATAATCTCTGTACATAGCCATCGGGTCTTTACCCGGACATAATCTCTTCATATAGTCAGCGGGTCTTTAAACTCGGATTCACATCACTGAGTCTCATACATATTTATTCACATGTTATCATGTTTCACATGGCACAAATCACATTTATAATTTAATCAATTCATTCACATGTAAACATATAACATGATTCTTGACTTTAAGTCGTAAATATCATTCAAATCTAATACATGTATGCTTCTTTTACTAAACTTTTAGCTCAATAAGCAATCACACAAAAGCATATATCCCCAATCTCTTCCTTTGTTCATTTCTCTAATAACCTTATTATGATAAGGACAATGGGACATCATTCATCTATCATACATGTATATCATGGCATTTTAAGTTAAATACCAAATTCAATTACTCAAAACTTACTTATGTTATACCCTTCTCAATATTGACACATCATAAGCATGTCTCAGTCCTCTCAATACCATTTGCTACAGCTCGACCGGGATCGGAATTCATTACAATAAATAAACACATTTTCAATTGTCAGAAATCACCACACTATCAAATAATCACATAATGGCATGTATAGCTAGACCCAAACGTATTACGGTAGTCCTAGAATCGACTAAACCGTAGCTCTGATACCAATAAAATTGTAACACCTCGTACCCGAGACCGTTGTCGGAGTCGAACACAAGGTGCTAACCGACTTAATTAATTTACTTACACAGTCCACTTTTAAAAATTTCCAGGCAGTTGGCTAACTGCGTCACTGTCACCTTAAAAATCATATCTTGAGTTCCAAAGCTCAAAAATCAGTTCTGTAATTTTTTTTCCTTAAACTAGACTCACATGTCCATCTACAGATTTTTTTCTAGAATTTTTGGTTGAGCCAATTAGTACAGTTTATTAGTTAAAGTCTCCCATGTTTCAGGGTTCGACTACACTGACCTTTTCGCATTACGACTTGGATATCTCCCTGTACTGGGCTTCAATACTGATGCCGTTTGTTTCTATAGAAACGAGACTCGAAAAGGAATCTGTACATATATGGCATGACTTATAATTATCTCTGGTTAATTTATAATGAATTTCGAAAGTCGCAACAGGGAATCCAGAAACCGTTCTGGCCCTGTCTCACGAAAACTTAAATATCTCTTAACATACTGTTCATATGATCGTTTCGTTACTTTCCTATGAAAATAGAGTCATCAAGGTTCGATTATATAATTTATTCACTATTTAATTCCATTCCTACTATTTTTAGTGATTTTTCACATTCACGTCACTGCTGCTATTAGCATCTATTTTTAAGGTAAACTTTACCTATTTCATGATCCTCCATGGATCAACTAGAGTTTGTCATACATATACCAAAAGTGATCATGAATGACCATTCCCATGGCTAACCGTTACCAACATTTCCATACCTCTCGACAAACAACATACAAAACGATTTTAATGCTATGATCAAAGTATATTTAAGCCATTTTCGCATGGCTATCCAAATTTACACAAAACCGAAGGATACATGACCAACAACAAAAAGGGTAGTCCTATACATGCCATTTTCAGAGTTCAACCAAAAGTGTACCAAAAGGGGTTTGATAGTGTGGGCGACTTCGACTTCAATAATCTCGATTCCGATAGCTGACGAACCAAAATCTATAAAACAGAGATTCAAAGAACGGAGTAAGCATTTAATGCTTAGTAAGTTTTAAGCAAAACAAAGTGTTCTCAATCACTATCATTGGTCATTCATTTCAACTGTTCGATGAAGTTAATCTAGAGCTTCATCTCGATCTATAATATCATTAAACGCAACACTTGGCTGCCACATATATACTTTCGAATAATAATGACCTAGATGGTCAAATATTTCCAAAGCACATTCTTCATCGATTTTCAACTTTCAATAATCCTTTCCACTTGTTCATAATCACATCCATACTTTTAAGTATTTCAACATGACAAGTACTAAATTACCATAGGCACATAAAGAACCAAACATATTCCTTATCACATATACGTAAGCTTACAAATCATAATCCTTACCTTGTACTGGCACATCTAGCTCAACCCAACCCATACTCAAATCATAAGCCTTTTCGGCAGAATATGCACTAATACATAAGAATATTTCATCGCATACTTTATTATACAAACATACCATTACCAATTAGATCATTCTCATATTTGGAGTTATAATATTAATCACATTTACCTACCTCTTTGATACTGATAATTCACCTCGAAATCACTCCACCGATGAGTAAGTAATACGTACCTGAACATCTTAAATACATAATACTTATTTGATGGTAATTTAATGCAGATACTCAATATCAAAGTCTTACTTGAATCCTAGCATTTAGCCGTCGGGTCTTTAAAGCTCGGATATAGTACGAGCACGAAGCCTACGGACATTAATCAGGATAATATTCTCGCATAAAGCCTGCGGGGTTTTAACCCGGATATAGTACTGACACAAATGCCCTTCGGGACTTATCACATTTATACACTTTCACATCCATCACATTGGCCATTCGGCCTTATCACATATATACACTTTCACATTCATCACATTGGCCATTAGGTCTTATCTCATATATACACTTTCACATTCATCACATTGGCCATTCGGCCTTATCACATATATACACTTTCACATTCATCATGTTGGTTACTCGACCCTATCACATATATACACTTTCACATTCATCACGTTGGCCACTCGGCCCTATCACATATATATATACTTTCACATTCATCACATTGGCCACTCGGCCCTATCACATATATATACTTGTACATCAATTTCATCATAACAAAATTGACTAGGTATACTAGTCATTTGTGGCTTATAGCTTCACTTTAATACAGATTTGGTACTTTGATTACCAATGTTTAATCGATAGCTTATAAGCAACTCAAATGGTTTTATTAAGGTTTACAACAAAATCCCAAATTTAGCACAAGCTGTTTTTCCTGAGCAATAGTCATTAAATTATTCGTAAATGGAGCTACGAAACTCCAAATGAAGTGCCGTTAATTTTTCCTGAAAATAGACTCATACATATCTTATCCAGCAAATTTTCAGAATTTTTGGTTTTGCCAATCAATACCATATTTTTCTTAAATTTTCCCCTGTTTCACTGTTTGACTAATCTGACCACTCTTCACTACAAATCAAATTTCTCATTGTACGGAATTCAAAATGTGTTATATTTTATTTCATTTGAAACTAGACTCATTAAGGAGTCTAAGCATATAAATTTTATCTTATAACCATTTTTGTACAAATTATAATGATTTTCTAAAAATAGAACAAGGGATTTCAGAGTCATTCTGACACAGTCCCACACAACTTTAAATATCTCTTTATAGGAAATTTCTTTGCTTCCATGGTCTCTTTTATAAGAAACTAGACTAACTAAGCTTTGACTACATATTTTATTCAGCCTATAATTCCACGCCAACAATTTATAGTGATTTTCTAAAATCACATTACTGCTGCTGTCCAAAGCAAATTATTACAATTTGCTCTTAAATTTCCAAGTCCAAACACTTATGAACTTACCTTTTGAGTTTAAGACATATCATGGCCACATCATATCTTATTAACTCAACTCATTATGTCCTATTTTGATTGAATTTACTCAACGTTTGATCACTTAAAACTTACCTCGAAAGTGGTCGACGATTAGGTATCCACGGCTATTCGTTTACATTCTCTTTTTCCCCTATCCGACATTGATCCTCTTTGCTCTTAAGCTAAAGCCGCAGAGCACTTTCGAACACCATCACTCAGCTTGGATTGAAGCATCGGATACAAAAACTTTAACCTTCATGTACAATTAATTTCGGCATTCAATCCCCTTAAATTTTAGCTTGTAAAACAATTAATAGCAGTTTTAGATATCATAGTCTTCACCCATTTAGACAACATTCTTTAACATCTAAATAGCTCATTTTTATATCATTTGTTCATTAACAACTTCAACCATTATTAATATAAATTTACAATCACTTAGATAACATTAATTGTCGTCTAAACAACAATTTTTTTGCTGCATTAAAACACTAAACAACAGTCCTTAAAACAACATAAATACACCACTATCTGAACGTCATTAACAACACAGTATTCAAACAGCATCAATACCACAATCAGATAGCATAAGTAGGGCAGCAATGAACAATACCAACAAGGTAAAATTCGGACAATGATTTAACATTTTCAACAATTGTCAAACACAAGAGAAGAAAAGTTCAAGGAAAGCTCACTAAGGTTCCCAACACCGATTCTACCTATTCAATTTGCTATTTCCCTTTTCTACTACAACCTTCTCCTACCTTGTTAGCTAAATACAATCAACCCCAAAGTTACAAAAATGGATTATAACAACACAAGCATTCACTAAATTCTTTTAACACAAGTGAGAAACTCTTCATCTACTAGACATGCAACATTTACAACTAGAAAAGAAAATCTTCTCTTCTCCCACATATTCGTCAAGCTCAAATCAACAATGCAACCAGAATTTGTCAACGAAAAGCTATGGGCAAGGGAGAGTTTAGAAGAGTTACCCTTCTACTTGAAAATTTTAACTTCTAAGCAAACAAATTTCATGGTTTTCCACTACATGCAGCTGCCCTCTCCTTTCTAGCTTCATTCCTTTCTTCCTCTTTTCATTTCGGCCAAGAAGAACCGATTTCTTCTTTTCTTTCCTTCTCAAGTCACGGCAATGGGGGGGGGGAACATGGATGAGACAACTTTGTTCTCATCACCCCTCCCTTTTCATTTCTTTATTACTAACCCTTTATTATATTCTTTCTCCCATAACACACTAACACAACATGTTTCCAACATGTTTCACCCCATAACATTTTGTCCACTCTCATGCTCATGGCCAGCCACTACTAATTAGGGGGGAAATTGACATGCAAGTCCACCCTTTTTATTTCATGCACTAATAGATCCTTATGTTTTGACCTATCACATTTCAAAAGTGTCACACATAAGTCCTATTGACTAAATTCACATGCAATTTACTAAATCAAAGCTTAAAACTTTCACACATTCGTATTCACATATAATAGTCATAAAATATGACGGCTAATTATTTTTACGACTCGATTTTGTGGTTTCGAAACCACTTTTCGACTAGGGTCAAATTAGGGGTGTCACACTCTACGTGATCAGGTGTGTAACCGTATGCTATGTTTGATGATCGGCTGAGAAGCTGAAAATGTGTGTATCTTTATGTAGTATGCGATAATCATTTGCAACCCAGAAGTATGTGTTGTTTACACTGCTAAGACTGTAGATCGGCGAAATACCGAAAAGCTAAAAATATAGGGTATGATGCCACATGGGCGTGTGATCGTACGTATGGTGAACCGAGCCCATGGACATGGGCATTAGACTGTAGAGGTCACCATGAGCGCTCTCGTGGTCTTGGGCTATTCTGGGCCTCATTGGGCTAAATAGGTCGTATGGGCCTAATGGGCTTGTGGGCCAACACAGATAAACGTATGTGATGTGGTAAGTGTTGTTTGGACTTTTATGTTCGCATAGCTGTGGTTGTTTCTGGGCTAAAGGGGCTACACAAGTGTGTGGGCCTACTTGGGCTGAGTAATGGACCTTAGGCACACTTATATCGTTATGTCTATTTAGGTTACTTAAGTCGCTCAAGGCAACGGTGGACCATCTGTTGGGTCGTTAAGACCCCGGTTTGTTAGATTACCAAAATACCCCCGATTTGTAAAATTAGAAAAATACCCCCAATTTGTAAAATTGTCAAAATACCCCCGATTTGTAAAATTATCGAAATACCCTTGTATGGTAAAATGGTTGTTTTGCCCTTGTAGGTAAATGACCGACTTAGACTATGAATTTGATCGATTTGATTGTGATCGTATGACTCTGTTTTAACCAACTTGACAGTGATTGTGCGACTGATATGCTTTTAATATATGTTTAAATGGTTGTTACTGAGCATGGCCATTTTGTATACACATGTGATGATTGAGCATAACATACACGACATGTTGCGTGGGGTTGGACATTGATACGGAGGAAGTTCTGATAGGATTGCATGGGTTGCACGAGATGACTGTGGATCTAGTATTGATCTGTTAAGGTCGCAGGGGTCGCACGAGACGACTATGGACCGATGGACGGCTTAGTGCTGCTTAATCTGATTATGGCTCTGTGCCAACTTAAATATGCCTCTGTGCTATGTTGATTATGGCTTTGTGCAAATCATATTTACCAGTGGCTTGGTACCGATCATATTACAGTACTGATGGCTTTATGCCGATCATATTACAGTACTGATGGCTTTGTGTTGATCATATTACAGCTACTGATGGCTTTGTGCCAATCATATTACAGCTACTGTTGGCTTTGTGCCGATCATATTACTGCTACTGATGGCTGTAAGCCGTGTATATTTCTGGCAGCTTTGCTGCTTTATTATTTCTGGCGGCTATGCTGCGATATTGGTGTGCTGGCTAGGTGGGTCGATTTTATCCCCACATGGTGTGTTGGTTGGTACGGGTGGTATGCTGGCTGGATTGGGAGGGATTGCATTACTGCACTATGGCATTTCTATTCCTGATACTGTTACTATATTGGGCTTTGGCCTACTTATGCTCTGAACTGGATTGTACTGTTACTGTTAAAGGGCTCTGGCCCAGACTGTTTCTTTTTTTGTATACTGACTATTACTCTAGTAAGGGGATTACACACTGAGTTTTCATAAACTCATCCAATTTTTAACTGTACAGGTAATCCCCAACATTAGGACAATCGGTGCTGCGAGGGACTCGGAGATGGTCACACTACTGCAGTCTTATTACACTTTGAACTTTATTTATGGTTTAGATTCCGTTTTGGGTTTTAATTTTTGTAATAAGACCATTTGTGGGATTTACTTTTAAATGGGCTTTTGATTACTCACCCTAAACTGCTAGTCTAGAAAAAGACGAGTTTTCAAACCAATTATTGTTTTCAGAAACATATGTTTTAAACTTTTTAAATTTAAATTAGCTTCCGCAACTGAAAGAGATTTTCAATGAAATTAATAAAGTTGTAAAAGTGATTAACTTTTCAATGAACCACGTTTTAAAATTAAACGAACACAAACTGAGACTTTACACAAGTTTTAAACAGTAAGAAGGGTTTTTCAATGAAATCACGGATTCGAAGAACACTTCAATGTGACACTGCCAGATTCGACCATAACGTCTGGGCCAGGTTTGGGGTGTTACACCCAGCCTAGTCGTCGAGCCCAAATATTAGGTTGTCACACCACCATCACATATTATACTCAAAGTAAATTGTCACATTATTAAGAAATCATCCTCTTTTTAAGTGGTCTTCTTAATTTTTAGTCAAACATATATTAATAATCATTAGAACATGCCAAACATACATTAAATAAACTTATAATAATAAATAAATATGCATTAAGACTGCTTAGCAAAATTTCCAAGACAATCACATAGGTAGCGATACTAGGATAAGGGTATCGATATTTTCTTGGTACGGTATCAATACCGTTTGCAAAATCGGTACAAAATCAATATTTTGTTTCTCATCTAAAATCAAAGTCTCGAAAAATATAAGTACCTTTGCAAAAATATCGATAAAATTACCTTGAGTATCGATACTCATGATAGGGTATCAATATCTATTTACGATTCTTACTTCCTACACATTTCAAAAATCACAGAGGTATTGTTTTTGCAACACGAATACTGATACCTTTGCTTCAGACCAGAAAATACAACAACTTTTACCAATTCATCATGCTATCATATCATCATCAAATAAACATCAAAACGACTATAATCGCAGTTTCAAACATCGAGAATATGTCCGAGCAATAATCAATATATCATGATTCAAACCTTTAAATCCTGAGAACAAATAAACTATAGAAATATCCAAAATATCAGTAAAATTCTACCAAATTTCCTTATTCCCAAAACGTAAACAATTAACAATAAGACCTATTAAAAAAACAAAAAGGAACTTGCTTGGATCAACCACTGAAACCACACCACTTACACCGGCACATAACTAATTTCAATGGTTAAAAAGGAGTGGGTGAGGTTAACAAGCTCAGTGAATGCTCAGAATAACCACAATGTACAGACAAATCATAGGTTAAACAAGAGCATACTACAACACTCTCACAACCATATTCTAATCAAGTAAAAATAACATATTCACGTTTCATTAAGATATAAAACAAACATATACTCTTAAATGCAATTACACTTAACTCACTTATATATAATTCGTTTAACAACAATATATCAAGAATAAATGACATATACATACTTTAATAACCAACAAGTCTAGCTGATATATTCACATGCATTCATAAATTAAATGGAAATGACCTAAACCACAATTACATTCGCAATTTACTATGAGAACATACTAACATTTGCATGAAACTTAAATCAACTCATTTAGTATATTATTCGCAAGTTTTAGCATCCATCTCACATCATATTATTACAAATGACTCATAGAGTCGAACATACCCTAAAAGGGAAGCATAAGGCTAACACTCTCCAACACGCAAAACATGTACCGTTAAATAGAGCTTAGCTCACATTCCTTTATCTTTCCAACATGCCCTAGGTCCTCAACACCTAAATCACAAAACACATATATGTGAGTACTTGTAATCCTATGGCATGCCAACTATATCCAACGGTCTCATAAGGTCAGAAGGCCAAAATATCCATAATTACACAATTTTAATTATCGATTTAATGCACATAATCTTTGTCCATGTTGTAACACCCTAAACCCAACCTAGACGTTGTGGCCTACTCTAGGCATTATGAGGAAGAGGTTTTGAAATTAATCTTGTTATGTCAAATTTCTCGTATTTAATTATTTCTAAGAAGAATCCATATTTTATCAAACGTATTAATATTCTCGTTATGAAAAATTTGTTAATTTGCTCTTTTAGAAAACTTATTTTGCAACGGAAGTTTGATTTTATCAAAGTGGAAAACTGAGTTTGTGTTTTCAGAAATTATTTGTTTGGGTAAAACCGTGATATCGTCAAACTTTGAGGTATTAAACTCTAAACACAATCAAAACCAAATTTAAAACTTTTAAATAAACCAGTTCATGAACTAGTGGTCATTGCTGAGACTCCATCGCACTGGTCCACCTATGCCTGAGGATTACTTGAAAGGAACAGACAAACAGATGTAAGTTTTTAGAAACTCATTGTGTAACCCAGCAGAGATAGTCATGCAAATATACACAGAAACACATATACAGAACAAATACATATACGAACTTAAGTCCTTAACAGAAACAAATGTCTGAATTAGATAATCAGAATAGATATATAGAATTCTACCCCCATCCTCTACACACCATCTTCGACCATCCCATCACACCATGTGGGGAAAAAACCACCCACCCA
The DNA here is from genome assembly GCF_007990345.1 of Gossypium hirsutum. Lineage (NCBI taxonomy): Eukaryota > Viridiplantae > Streptophyta > Magnoliopsida > Malvales > Malvaceae > Gossypium > Gossypium hirsutum. The sequence continues at coordinate 65,796,876 of NC_053435.1, forward strand.
TCCTTACACACCATACAGCGTCCATACGGGACATAATAGAATAGTATGCAACCAAGCTGCCAAAAAAATAGGCGAAAGGTCACTGTATAGAACACTTCCTCCACATATACAAATCCCACCCCATATATAGATACATGTATTAAATAACAGATATACATAAATAACATGTTTCGCATGCTTTTCTGCAGATATGATACATGCTTATACAAAATAATCAGACATGCATATAAGTTTTTCTTACATAAGTTTTTCCTACTCAGATTAGTCTATCAGTATAATAAAACACAGGCATTAGGTTTTGGTTAGCCTTTACCGACCCTATGGAAGGCCCATAGTCGATTGGAGAGACTCATGCGACCCTAGGGAAAATTTTAGAACTTTGGGCACACATGCCGGCGTGGCCTACTCGTGTGGGCTCACATGCGTAAATTGGCCTTGCCCGGCCAACATGGCCTAGCCCATAACCCACACGCCCATGTGGCATGCCCATACGCCCAGTTCGACCTAGCCCGTGTGGCCTACACAGCCATACACTCACGTGTCACACGACTGTGTGTCGTACACGGCCGGGCATATGCCCATGTGATGTCAACAGGTCCTTATTTTAGATTTCGCTGAACTTTGATTTCTCATGTTTTTGATACACACCTGGTTTGTTTTTGACACGAAAGCAATCCTGAAACCTACGAAACCTAAAATTAGAATATCGAACATCGTTTTAGTAGTATGAATTTGTCAACAAAAATTCGACATGAACCTGACTTATCACCGACGAAAACATCCGCTAACCCCATTCAGATAGTTAGAGTGACACCCTCTACTTCGCAACCTTCTCCTACATGATATTTCACAGAAATCAAATCCCCTAACTACATTATTACATTCCTACAAAAAGGATTAACCCAATAGCTTATAAAAATCGAAACCAACCACCAAGTGAAACCCCACTTACCCGAATCGTACGACGAACAACGAAATTTCATAATGTAGCAAGAAAAAAAAGAGAAGCGAATGAAAATTGAAAAGTGAAAAATGAAAAAAAATAGTGCAGAGAAGGGAAAGGGAAAAACGTCAGAAAAATTTTGGGAGAAGAGGGAAAAAGAAAAAAAAGAAGAAAAAACATTAAAAAAGAATAAAATTCCACAATCCCTCTAATTAAGACATGATCTCTCATCAAACCCAATCCCAACTACCCAGTCACTCGTCCACTTATACAAACTTTCAATTTCATCCAAACTCTCTCAGACAACTAAAGAAAAAGTCGTCACCCACGCTCATGTAGGGATTCGAACAAAAGACCTCCAACAAGCCAACTCCTTACCATTTGAACCAATAGGCTCATTCTGAGATAATATTACAAACAATATACATAAGCCCACCCAACAGGGATAAGGCGAGGATAAAAAATAACAAAAGTCTCCAAAGAGCAGGACTTGAACCCAATACCTCATACGCACACCTATAACACTTAACCACTGAAGCAGATACATATTTGTGTCAGAACTCACAGAAACAAATTTAAGGAAATTTAGGGCATTTCAACTCTACCCTTTAAAAAAAATCAGCCTTGAAATTACCTAATCCGAACAGATGAGGATACTGTTGACGCATCGAGTCCCCAGGTTGCCACGTTTTTTCCTCAGTGCCATGATTTTGTCACAGAACCTTAACTAACAGAATGATCTTCCTCTTCAAAACCTTTACATCTCGGCATAAAATCTTAATCGGCTCCTCCTCAAAAGACAAATCTAGTCTAACCTCGATCTCATTAACAGAAACAACGTGAGATGGATCAGACCGATACTGCCTCAACATCAAGACATGAAACACATTATGAATATGGTCTAACTTTAGAGGTAATTCTAACTAATATACGATTGGTCCCACATACTTTAGAATCTGATACGACCCAATGAACCTAGGGCTTAAATTGCCATTACGTCTAAAACACAGAAGTTTCTTCCACAGAGATACCTTAAAGAACACAAAGTCACCCACAGAGTATTCGATATCCCTTCTTTTTAGATCTGCATAGGACTTCTGTCTATTAGAAGTCACCTTAAGATGATCCTGAATCGGTCTAACTTTATCTTTAGTCTCAAAAACCAACTCAGGACCCAAAACTCGTCGCTCATCGAATTTAGTCCAACACAGTAGGGTGCAACACTTACGACAACACAAAGCTTTGTAAGGTGCCATCTAGATGCTAGACTGGAAACTATTATTGTAGGCAATCTCAGCTAACGATAGAAAATCCTCCCAACTACCTCAAAAATCAATCACACAACTCTGAAGCATATCCTCTAGTATCTAAATCACCCTCTCAAATTGACCATCAGTCTGAGGATGGAACGCAGTACTAAAGTCCAATCTCAAGCCCAGAGCTTCATGCAGTTTCTTCTAAAATCGATAAGTGAAGCCAGGATCCTTATCAGAAATTATCGAAACTGAAACCCCGTGAAGCCTCACAATCTCCAAAATGTAGAGCTTCGCTAACTTCTGTAGTGAATAATCAATCCAAATTGGGATAAAATGGAAAGACTTGGTTAATCGATCCATGAAATCCCAAACAGAACCCTTCTCAGTAGGTGTTAAAGGCAACCTACTAACGAAGTCTATCGTAACAAGTTCTCATTTCCATAAGGGAATCTTAATGGGTTGGAGCAAACCCGAAGGCAACTAGTGCTTAGTCTTAACTTGCTGGCACATTAGACATCGAGCAACGAAATCTGTTACCTCTTATTTTAAACCTAACCACCAATGCAGCTCACGGAGATCCCGATACATCTTATTTTCACCAAGATGCATAGCATAAGGGCTACTATGTGCTTCCCTCATAATCGACTGTCTCAAATTAGAATCACTCGGTATATAAAACCTATCCTCGAAAGCACAAAACCCACCCTTATTCAATCCAAAACTAAAGGATCATCCCTTATTTCAGACGTGTTGCAACTTTCAACTTCACGAAAATGCAAAACTAAAGGGTCATCCTTGAGCTGCGTATCTCGAATCTGATCAATCCTAGTCAGCTTAACTTGCATGTAACAGCCCAATTTTGGTGAAATTGAAACAATGGTTAAGGATTATAAATTCGAGCCGAAAATAAAATTTATTTTTATTTTATTATATGATCCATATTATATTAGAAATGTCATGTGAAAATTTTGATAAGAAAATTTTACCGATTATGCGTTTAATTACGGGAAGGACCAAATCACATAAAATGAAAAAGTTGAATTCTAGTAGCTAAAAGGATCAAATAGCTATGGAATTCAAAAATTAAGGTCCTTAAATGGCAATTACATCATTAATAAAAAGTTAGTAGATATTTTTGGATGATTCATCCATGGAAAATTAGAAAAAGGTTAGGGATTAAATTGGAAACCAGAATTATTAAAGATGATAAATTAATTAAATAGAAATAAAAATAATTTTTATCATCTTCTTCCCCAAAATAATACATGGAAACCCTAAAAGTGTGAGAAGAAACTTTCTTGGCTAAATTGGGTAAGTTTTCTTGTCCCATTTTTAGTAATTTTGATATTTTTAAAATTGGGATAACTTAATCTATCTATTTGGGGGATCAATTTGAGAAGTTATCAAAGTATGGAAAGTGAGTCATGGATGAATATGCTAAGAATTAGAAATTTATGGTAGAAAATGAAAGGTTGTTGATAGATAAACAACTTTTAAAAAGTGATTTTTGATGAAAACATGATTTAGGGACTAAAATGTAAAGTTGTGAAATTTGATGAAAAATGCTGAATTTTTATGAATACATGTGCTGTAAATTTTGTAATGGGATTTTGGTTAGGCTTGGAATAGGGAGTAAATTGCACAAATTTTATTTTTTCGAGCCCAGGGACAAAATGGGAATTTATGGAAATGTTAGGGGCAAAATGGTAATGTTGCCTAGGATAAAAGTTAAGTCCAATTGAATGTGAAATCTAGTAAATTGATGTTAATTTACCCGTATAGATCTGGATAAACCAAATTTGGAGCTAGAACAAGGAAAGAGGAAAATGTCGAATTTGTAGATTTTACGTACATGAACATTGTCAAGGTAAGTTTGTGTAACTAAATTGTATATGTTTTTATGTTGAATTTAATGTTGTGTTTGTGAATTGTATAAACGCCATAAATATGTGAAATGATCACATACTCGTTATAGCCCGATAAATGAAAATGCCCGATTAATAATAATGCTCAATAAATGGTAAATGATAAAAATGTTACTTATATGCTTGAAATGAATGTGGAATGTATCTATTTGAATTATATGTATGATTTAGATGTAGGAAAAATCAAATGCTTGTTAATGCTTGAGAAATGTTAAATCTCGTTTGAATAAAGGAAGAATCGATGGATAAATGTAATTTTTTGAAATGAATGAGGTCCTGCATTTGTTGTTGATGGGATTTGGCTCGGACGAGTAATCTTATTGGCTTCATTTATGAAAGGATTTATCCTAGACAAGTAATCCTAATATAAGTCCTCTCGAGGATATGTTATGGATTGGATTTAGCCCGGACGGGTAATCCAGATAAAGCTCATTAGAACATATGTCATAAAAAGGTTTTAGCCTGGACTGGTAATCTTGTTGCATACATGTGTGGTTCGAGAGCGTACTCTCTGCTATAGTACCTTATGGGTACCATTAGACATGAATTTATTGATCCTGATTCGTACATCTAGAGTGTACTACCTGCGTATCCATTGATATTCTGAATAAATTCAACGGGTGACAATTCCAGACATGAGAAGTTATGAATGATAAAATGAGTTATTACATGTATCTCTCTAAAATACAAGTAAATGATGATACATAAAAAATGATATATGAAAACACGAGATGATGATATTTTTACATTGACTTTATTTGATGAATATATTTTCATTCTTGATTATAGACTTGTACACCTTGAGTGTGCTAATTATGGCCTTGATATTCTGAGGAATATGAGTAAATTTCTGATATGAAATGATCTAGACTCGAAATGAACTATTATGAAATTATACTTGACTAGAAATGAACTATTATGAAATTATACTTAAAATAATGAGATGAATTATGCATGTTGAATGAATACATGTTGTGGAAAGCATATCTGCTTGGAAACTTGATTGTTGTTGAGCCCATATATGATTTGATGTTATTATGGAATATATGACTAACAAGGGCAATGAGAATGTGTGTAGGGCTTGAGGTCAAAATGATTGATTATGCCTTACATAGTTACCTCAAAATAGAATGAATGGTAAGTTAAGTACCATGTTATACGAACTTACTAAGCATTTTATGCTTACTTAGTTTTATTTCCCTATTTTAGAGTAAATCAGAAGCTCATTTGATTGGAAGCTTGACAAAGATCACTCACACTATCCATCGGCCTATATCCGTATATATGGTAAATCAATTATGGTTGTAATGGCATGTATAGGTTATATTGGCCGTATTGGCATTTAAATGTAAATGATGCTTGTAATTTAGCCATTGGAATGGCTAGTAATGGTTTGTTTTGATATATTTGTAATGTCATAATATCGTAGTTACATATGTGTTAAGTAGTTGATCAAATTATGACCATCATATGGACTGAACCAAGGCAAGAATTTGAACATGTATGCATGTAATGGTATGCCATGTTGAATGATAGTGTTTGCTTAACTTGAATGATTGAAATGGTTGGTATTGGACGTGTGTTTCAAGTGCAGGTCATGACTGTGATTTTGGGTGAGAAATGAAGCTATAAATAACTTTATTTTGTCCATATGGGAGTATGTCTAGACCGTGTGTCAGACACGGCCGGGTACATGGGCGTCTAGCTAGGCTGTGTGTCTCCTGCACCTAAATTTTGAGAAACAAAATGCCCAGAATTAAGCATACGGGCAGAGACACAGGCGTGTGTCTCAGCCATGTGTACCACACGGCCTAGAACACGGGTGTGTGTCTTGGCAGACCACACGGCCTAGCATACAGGCGTGTGGCATGGACGTGTGCACAAGTCAGATAGTTACATGGGGTCGAACATAGCCTGCAGCATGAGCGTGTTACAGGGTCACATGGGTGTGTCCCTTGGACCACACTGGCATGTGAACCCTGCACCTTGGAAAATTTTTGAAATATCATGAAAAATTCTTAGAGTTCTCGATTAAGTCCTGACTCGATTCTAATGCTCGTATTGGGCTTCGAGGGTCCAATTAAGGGACGTTTGAAATGATTTCGGTTAACAAAAAGTAATTTACATAAATTATTTGTAAAATGTTCTAAAAGTTTTTTTCGTAATAATTCGAAATCCTATTCTGACAACGGATATGGGTTAGGGGTGTTACATTGCAACTCGGCTAGTAGACCCCCATCATCAAACAAACTAAGACGAGCAAATGTCTCTCTCATATTAGACATCGCTCTCCGAATGAGTGCATTGACCACCACATTGGCTTTACTGGGATGATACTCTATCGTACAATCATAGTCCTTAAGTAGCTTAATCCATCTACCCTGCTTAAGATTAAACTCCTTCTAAGTAAAGAGGTACTGAAGGCTCTTCTGATTGGTGTTTATGATACACCTCTTACCATACAAATTGTGCCTCTAGATCGTTAAAGCATACACCATGGTAGCTAACTCGAGATCATGTATCGGATAGTTCCCCTCGTGTGACTTAAGCTGTCGAGATGCATAAGCCACAATCTTACCATCTTGCATTAGTACACATCCCAACTCGACCTACAATGCGTCACTATACACTACAAACTTCTTGCCAGATTTAGGCTGTATCAGAATAGGAGCTTGAGTTAGAATAGACTTGAGCTTCTTAAAGCTCGATTATTACACATCAGTCTAGATAAAAGGGGCATTCTTATGTAGAAACTTAGTCAGGGGAGTTGTAATAAAAAAGAACCCTTCAACAAACTGCCAATAATAACCTGCAAGACTCAGAAAACTGTGGATCTTAGAGGCGTTCTTAAGCTATTTCCAATCAAGCACAACCTCAATCTTTTTAGGATCAACTCGAATCCCCTTAGCAGAAACTAGAATTAACATTTGCTCAACTTAGCATAGAGTTGTTTCTCTCGAAGTATCTGAAGCACTACTCTAAGATGCTCATCACGTTCATCCTCGGTCTTAGACTACACCAGAATACTGTTGATAAAGACTATGACAAACTAAACTAGATAAGGCTGAAAAACCTGGTTCATCAGATTCATGAATGCAGCTGAAGCATTCGTCAAACCAAAGGGCATAACTAGGAACTCATAGTGCCCATAATGAGTCCTAAAAGTCGTCTTATGAATATCAACCTCCTTAACCCTAAGCTTATGATACCCAGAACGGAGATCTATCTTCAAGAATACATAAGCCCACGAAACTGATCAAACAAAATGTCAATCCTCAGAAGTGTGTACTTATTATTCACAGTTAGCTTATTCAATTGCCGATAGTTGATACACATCCTCATGGTACCATCCTTTTTCTTCATAAATAAAACCGGTGCCCCCTATAGAAAAACACTAGGACAAATGAGCCCACAATCCAAAAGCTCTTGAAGATGAGCCTTAAGCTCCGTACGCTCTTTTAGTGCCATACCGTAAGGAGCGATTGACACCAGAGCTGTACTTGGTTAAAGCCCAATGACAAACTCAACTTCTCAATTCGAAGGTAAACCCGGTAGCTCATCAAGAAATACATCTAAAAATTCTATCACTATTATAATATCCCCGACAGAATAGTTCGTAAAAACTGAAACACTGACATAGGCCAAGTATGCCTCCCACCTTTTTCGAACCAGTTTTTTGCCACTAGAGCGGAGATCACATTAGATAAGTAATCTCGACGTTCACTGATCATAACCACTTTCTTATCATCCTCGATCCTCAGAATGACCCTTTTAGTCATGTAGTTCAAACTAACTCGGTGATCTACTAACCAATCTATACCCAGATTCAAGTCGAACTCCCCAAATGGTAGCTCCATTAGTTTTGCTAGAAATATAGTCCCTTGTACTTCTAACGGAACATTCCTATATAATCTACTAACCTGAATAGATTGTCCCAATGGAATTAGTACAAAAATCTCACCTGAATTTCTCTCAACAACAATCCCCAGGTTTTTAAAAATAGAACTAACTACATACGAGTGAGTTGACTGATACGATCTCGAGTTATGGAAGTATTCGAGTCGTAATTGTGCCCGATCATTAAATCTGAGAAGTATCATTCTTACCTGAAGTAGTAGGATATTCGACTAAGTTGTAGCTTAACAATGGTTGCAAGTTGGTTCAAGGGGTTTACGAGTCAATTGGATAATGGCTCGGTTTAGGAAATAAATTAAGTAAGGAAAAAAGAAAGCTAAGATGGGTAGGAAACTTAAGAACAAGAATGAACCAATACTATGTAAAAGTATTGACCCGAGACTTATATGTCACTTAAGGTGCTGGAAAGGACCTTGACCCACTAACTATGAAGAGCTAGGAACCAAAGGTATCAAATGGTTGAACGTCACACTCGATTGAGTGATAAGTTATTCAAGAAAATAGGTTTGAAGTCATTAGCTAACTAGATAAGTCGAGCTGAGTCTTAGACGAAATTTGAGAGATGAATTAAACTCACAAAATTATAAAAATTCATTCAAGTAGCAAAAGTCAGATTTATAGCAATTAAGCTTCATACTTATAGCTCAAATCATCAGTTAGCCGAATGGACACAAAAGGAACTAAATGGAAAGCTTCTATTTAGCTTAATTGAGCAGAAGTTTCTATGATCCTTCCTAAAACATCCCATGAGGTCCCCAAGGTTAGATTAGCTTTAATTGAGGTGAAATGGAACTGAACCTAGCTGAATATAATTGGCCAAAGGTATGAATAACCTTTAAGGAGCTGCCTTGGGTTGCCAAATGGTCATGAGTTTTAATAGGCAACTTGGGCACTTCAATGGTCTTGAAAAGGGTTCAGCTGAATATAAGCAGCCATGGGTGTGAAAACTAAGAACCGAACAACCTTTATGTGTTAAAAGACCCTCCAGTTGAATTGAACAAGTGTGAAAACACTTGGGCTACTGACATGCACGAAAAGGCAGCTTGGGAAGAGCAAACAATAGCTTGGAAAAGAGAGATCAGCAGCTCACTTTTTGGATCTTGCTATAACCGAACAGCTACTTGGGAAAAGGCAACCATCAACTCACCATCTGTATTGTCGTCCAATGTATATAGCTGCATGAATTAATTCAACAAATTAATTAGTTTAAGACATGTTAAATTCAGCAGTAGCTAAGACACATTAAAAACAAGTATTAAACTAAGACACATTAATAACATGTATTAAACTAAGACACATTAATAACATTAATAACATGTATTAAACTAAGACACACTAAACACTTTAATTAATAGATTTAACTTAAAACAAATTTATTAACACTTATTTATTAACTTAGCTAAACTAATTAAATTAACTAAATACTTTAGCATATTCCAACAACTAAGGAATGAATAAATTAAACCGAGCTGGAATTGAGCTCATTAAGCTATGGTTGAACTAAATCAGCTTGTAAAAGATTGCAAGCCGTGCCTGGCTGACTCGTTTATGATTGATCAATGTGCCCAGCTACGGTCTCGCCCCATACTTGGTCAACTAAGGCCGAAATAGCCTCCTTGAAACATTTGGAATAGCCTCCTTGAAACGTTTGGCTCGTGCACACGTTATGGGACCTAGGGGCAACTCTAAAGGCTCCTTGCTTGCACTTCGTGTGGCTCGAGGCGTGGCCGTGTCATTGACCCTATGTTTATCAAAGCAGTATACATAATATCATAAATAAGAAATGTACCCATAATCACATTAGGGGCATCTCTATCCTTTCTGCATCGAGCAGCATATACTAACGTAGGCTGCCTCACCTCAGTCTAATTAATACATTTGCCCAGTGTTGTCTGTCCTCGACCCATAACTTTACCACCCCTAGCCGGACTACGGCCCCTAGGTGGCTACCGTACTACCTTCTGAGGTTGAACAAAACCTGACCCCGTAGCTTTCATCTGATCAGAACGATGTGGACTGTAACACCCCAAACTCGGCCTGGAAGTTTGGCTCGAATCTGGCTTGTCACATTGAAGTGTTTTTTGAAAACCATGTTTCCATTAAAAACCTTTCTTAATAATTAAAAACTTATACCCTTTTTAAACCTTGTTAGAAAACCTCAGCTGAATAACATTCTTAACAACTGTGTAAAAATCTTGGGAGTTGCGGAAGCTTAATTTAAAAACAATTGCGGATATGTGATGTTTTGAACAACAATAGTTGCTTTGGAAAACCGCGTTCTAATACTAGCAATTATAAGAATAATAAATAAAATTCCAACTTTGAAATCCAGAAAATTACAACAGCTTTACTACAACCCACATAAAAACATTTAAAAGTAATAATCAAAACTGTAACATAAACAGTGTGTGTGGCTTCCTCCGAGCCCCTCACAGCTCCGATTCGTCTAGGGCTGGAAATTACCTGAAAGGTTAAGAAACGGGGTAAGTTTACAAAAACTCAGTGTGAAATCCCTTACTATATAAAAGGAACAGTTAGTCATATAAAAGAATTACAAGTCTGGCCCCAACCCGACTTACAGTTCTAGTATCAATTGGGCCTTAGCCCATTATAACAAACAGTACCAGATGGGCCTTAGCCCATTACAGAATAAGAAACATTATCAGAACTAGAATCTAAATGAGAATCAGAATTAGAATGAAGCCCATAGGCCCATAACAGATACAGAATAGATATATCATGTATGTAGAAAACCCAACCCATATCCATCCGTATACACCCCCGTACCAACCTTACACCATGTGAGGAGACAACTCGACCCACCCATCCGCTACACACCACAGAATTTACAGCATGGTTGCCAGAACAGATATTGTGACAGAGTCACCAGATACAGACACTGTGGCAGAGCCACCAGAATAGATACTTGTGGCATAGCCATAAGAAAGAGATATTTGTGGCATAGCCACCAGAACGCTTCCTCTATAAATATAACCCATGCAACATGTTATGTATGCAGAATGTCATGGCCATATTTGAATCAAGCAATCACAATCAAGTCATTCATATCACCAAAATATATTCACAATCAAATCCGTCAACCACACAGTCCAAGTCAATCACTTGCCCACAAGGGCAAAATAGTCATTTAACACTTTAAGGGCAAAATGGTAATTGTACCCCACAATAGTATCTCGGTAATTCTACCCTACAGGGGTATTTCTATAATTCTACCCTACAGGGGTATTTCAATAATTTTTTAAATTGAGGGTAAAACGGTAATTCTATAAATCAAGGGTACTTTGGTAATTTTACAAGTCAAGGGTATTTCAATAATTTGGTAAACTAAAGTATTCCAAACAGGGATAATAATACGAATGGGCCTAAAGCCTATTCTTGACCCAAATGGGCCCACACACTTCCCTGTGGCCCTTTTAGGCCAAATCTAGCCACAGATATGAGATTCACCTAGCCTAGTCCAATATTTACTACACAATCAAATAACTTATCCAATTGGGCCCATAGGCCCATTGGACCCACATGGCCCCTTTCGACCCATCACGGCCCGAAGTAGCCATCCTACAGCTAGAGTAGTGAGAAATACACACCTGATAGGAGACTGGAGTTAATCCGCGCTCCGAGCACTCTTAACCGACGCCCAACCCAAACAAGCACGCCATAAAGTGAAAGGGATCAGCCAAGAAAGGTACCTTTACTTCCTCATGTTTCTCTCTATTTAAAGCCAGCTTCGCATCCACTCTTATGTTAGCTTCCCGATGTGGGATCCCTCCATCATCAGAGTTTAAATTCAACACCAACTCTTGCCGCCCCCTATTAGCAAAATAAATGCTCTTTGATTGCCTTGAGTTTCGAACCCTGGACCTCCTTGCCAACTCTATGACGCCACCTTCTTGCCTTTTATGTGGCGCTACTTTGCCACTAGACCACAAGGCTTTTTGTGGCACAATTTCTCTAACAATATTCTTAAGGCCTACCTACTACACACAGGGTTTGATTCACCTTAAACCAAAATTTTTGCTAGAGTCCAAGTTTGAACCCAGGACTTCTCCAACACTTCTCAGCACACTTAACCACTAAAACAAGCCTTCATTAATGAAATTTACATGCACAACAAAATATTATAAGCTGCCTTCAATCGCTCCCATGCTCAAGGCCCTAAACTTCTAGGCCCAAATTCAGGGTGTTACCATTTTACCTCCTTTAAAGAAATTTTGTCCCCGAAATTTCCATCTAATAGGGTAGTCGTGTAACATCTACCCAACTACACTACCGCTGTGCACTTTGATCCTACTATCACTATCACACTTCAACTAGAACTTGAAACATTTCATACATACAACACTTATTCACTGAAGCATACACATATTTATCACACATATATACAATTTCTATATCCAAACATCACATCCACCTAAAATAAATAGCAAATTTAAATTCAGACCAATATCTAAGGAATCCACAGTATTTAAATCTCTAAACAAACAAAGTATTCAAAAGACTTACGGATTCGGTGCCGGAGACTCAGTGTGCCACACTTTTTAAGAGAAATACTTCAAACAGACCACGTAGTTGAAAATAATTTTCTGAAATTTAACCTTTGAAAACCCAATCCACAGCAGAGTTGTTGCAACCTAGGCTCTGATACCACTAAATGTAACACCCCAAACCCAGCCTGGATGTTTGGCTCGAATCTAGCGTGTCACATTGAAGTGTTTTTCGAAAACCATGTTTCCATTAAAAACCTTTCTTAATAATTAAAAACTTATACCGTTTTTAAACCTTGTTAGAAAACCTTAGCTGAATAACATTCTTAACAACATTGTAAAAATCTTGGCAGTTGCAGAAGCTTAATTTAAAAACAATTGCGGATACGTGATGTTTTGAACAACAATAGTTGCTTTGGAAAACCGTGTTCTAATACAAGCAATTATAAGAACAATAAATAAAATTCCAACTTTGAAATCCAGAAAATTACAACGGCTTTACTACAACCCACATAAAAACATTTAAAAGTAATAATCAAAACTGTAACATAAACAGTGTGTGGCTTCCTCCGAGCCCCTCGCAGCTCTGATCCGTCTAAAGCTTGAAATTACCTAAAAGGTTAATAAACAGGGTGAGTTTACAAAAACTCAGTCTGAAATCCCTTACTATATAAAAGGAACAGTCAGTCATATAAAAGAATTAAAAGTCTGGCCCCAACCCTACTTACAGTTCCTGTGACAACCCGAATTAGGGCCTAATCAGAATAGTGGTTTTGTGACCACAAATCTGAGATAGAAATAATTGTTTTATAATTATTTTTGGGTTTATGATATGATTTCATGATTTCGTGATGAAATTTTGTGCATTTCGCGCTTAAGTTGAGATTAGGGACTAAATCGAATAAATTGTAAAACTCGTGTTTTAGAAGTTTTTAGTATGAAATTGCTTTGGGATATTAACTAGGAGGTCTTAAATAGCAATTTGACCCATTCTTAAGTTATGGACAAAAGTTGGACATGGAGGGAATTTTTTTTGAAAGTTTAGTAGTAAGGGTATTTTGGTCATTTGTATATTAAATGAAATAAAATGGCAAAAATAACACAAAATTGGTTATCATCTTCATTAGTTGCTGTCAAAAATTGCTCTCCTCCATAGCTAGGGTTTCTTCAACTTTCAAGCTTCATAGTAGGTGATTTCAAGCCCCGTTTTTAATGTTCTTCACATTTTTGAAATCCTCGTAGCTCGGTTTACTTATTTCTACCATTAGTTGGAGTTAGGGTTTATGTTTAAAAATTTACCCATGAATGATAGGCACGTATTTTGTTGTTTGATGGTAGAATATGAATGTTTGAAGTTAGGAGAACAATCTTTTCTAAGCGATTTTTAACGAAAACGAGCAAAACGGCATAATCGATAAAAATACCTATTGTTCATAACTATGTGTTAGAGTGAGAATTTGATGTTGCCATAGAAGAAAAAAATGATCAGTAGGTCATTAAACATAAGAATAAGGGCTAAAATTAAATTTCTGAGCCTTGGGGCAAAATCGTAATTTTGTAAAAGTTAGGGGGCAAAAATGTAATTTTTGTATAATGTGATTTTTGGATTAAAATAAATAGTTCGAGTGTTAAATGAGCTAAATATGTTGTTATAGATCAAGAAAGGCGTGGAATCGACCTCGAACGGGGGAAGGAGAAAGTTTTGGACTAAATTGCAAAATTCCCATATTTTGCACCAGGGTAAGTTTGTATGTAAATAATACATTAAATTCATTTACATTCTTATATTTCAGCCTATTATATATATATATTAGCTGGTGTTGAAGTATAAATCGACTATTGGAAGAATGGAAATAAGTAATAGAGAGAGAGATCCCTATTGAACATTCAGAAAAATCGAATAAAATAGAGGGAGCGTAGCTAGGTCACATGTATGGTGCCGAGTGCACAACATGTGTACAATAAGGCTACGAGATACTATATAGTAGCTAGGTCACATGTGTGATACGGGATGTATCCCATGTAGACAAGAGAGCTACGTGAGAGATAAATGTAGCTAGGTCGCATGCGTGATTCCAAGTGAAGGACACCATGTAGACAAGAGAGCTACGAGAAAAATCAGCTAGGTCGCATGAGTGGTACTAAGTGTTCACCATGTGTACAAGAGAGCCGAATTAAATGAAATATGATGGTGGGGCTGTGTGCTGAAACCGTCAAGTATCGAGGATTAATCTGAATTGTTCAACGGGATGGTTTTGTGGTGACATTGTAGTTATGGACCTACACTTGTGATGCATGAAATGTGGTGAAAATGATTTGTGGTATATATATATGTAAGTTAAAATGAGGTTAGTATAAAGAATGTGTGAAAGAGTGAAATTAGCATTAAAACTGTTTTGGACAGTAGCAGTGATGTGATTTTGAAAATTCACCAAAAATAGAAGGAATTTAATTAGAGGTTGAATGAGATGTGAAATTAAATCTTAATGAGTCTATTTTTATATAAAAGAAACAGAGAAAGCAAAGGAATTCTATATTTTGAGATATTTACAATTGTGTGAGACTTGTTCAGGACGACTATGTGATCCCCTGTTTCAACTTTTAAAAATCATTAAAAATTAGACAAAACAAATTAAGAAATATAGTTTATATGCCTAAATTCCTTATTGAGTATAGTTCTAAATGAAACAGGTTTCATGGTTATTTTAATTGTGTACTGAGAGAAATTCAATTCGTAATGAACAGAGGTCAGATCAGTTGAGCTATGTAACAGGGGAAACTTTAACTAATAAACTGTACTAATTGGCTGAACCAAAAATTCTAGAAAAACATTTATAAGAATTTTTATGAGTCTAGATTCAGGGAAATTTTATGGATTTGAATTTCGAGTTTCGTAACTCGAGTTATGATTTATTTAGTGATCATGACGCAGGAGGGACAGCTTGATCAATTTGGAGTAAACAGTAAAATTAAAAATATGATATAATTGAGTTATGTTGTAAACATATTAGATTCCTTATTTGTTATTTGTATACTTACTTACTAAGCTATAAGCTTACTTTCTTTTCTCTCCTTTGTCTTATAGTGTCATCCAGCTAGCACATGAGTTAGAGATCGTAGAAGATCCGCCCGCACTATCAATACTCTTGGTATCTGAACTCAACATTTTGAAATATGGCATGTACAGCAGACTTAGTTATTTTGTTACGTGTCATAATTGTCTAGGTTTAAATTACTAATTATAGTATCAAACTAATCATTTTATACGAAGCCTTTGATGTTGGTTTGTATTGTTAATGGCATATGTTATAATGATCCATGATCAAATTGCACGCCATATTTTTGTTGGGTTTTATTTAATAGTATATACTATAATTTGTTAATACCTCGTACCCTGTTCAGGCGACGGATACGGGTAAGGGGTATTACAGTTCTAGTATCAATTGGGCCTTAGCCCATTATAACAGACAATACCAGATGGGCCTTAGCCCATTACAGAATAAGAAACATTATCAGAACTAGAATCAAAATGAGAATCAGAATCAGAATTAGAAATATAATGAAGCCCATAGGCCCATAACAGACACAGAACAGATATATCATGTATGCAGAAAACTCGACCCCTATCCATCCGTATACACTCCAATACCAACCTTACACCATGTGGGGAGACAACTCGACCCACCCATCCGCTACACACCACAGAATTTGCAGCATGGCTGCCAGAACAGATATTGTGACAGAGACACCAGATACAGATATTGTGGCAGAGCCACCAGAACAGATATTTGTGGCATAGCCACCAGAAGCAGATATTTGTGGCATAGCCACCAGAACGCTTCCTACATCAATATAACCCATGCAACATGTCATGTATGCAGAATGTCATGCCCATATTTGAATCAAACAATCACAGTAAAGTCATTCATATCACCAACATATATTCACAATCAAATCCGTCAACCACACAGTCCAAGTCGTCACTTGCCCATAAGGGCAAAATAGTCATTTAACACCCTAGGGGCAAAAAGGTAATTTTACCCCACAAGGGTATTTCGATAATTCTACCCTACAGGGGTATTTCAATAATTTTTTAAATCGAGGGTAAAATGGTAATTCTGTAAATTGGGGGTGCTTTGGTAATTTTACAAGTCGAGGGTATTTCAGTAATTTGGTAAACTAAAGTATTCTAAACAGAGATAACAATACGAATGGGCCTAAAGCCCATTCTCGGCCCAAATGGGCCCACACGCTACCGTGTGGCCCTTTTGGGCCAAATCTAGCTACAGATATGAGATTCACCTAGCCTAGTCCAATATTTACTACACAAGCAAACAACTTATCCAATTGGGCTCGTAGGCCCATTTCGGCCCATCGCAGCCCGAAGTAGCCATCCGACAGCTAGAGTAGTGAGAAATACACACCTGATAGGAGACTGGAGCTAATCTGCGCTCCGAGCGCTTTTAGCCAATGCCCAACCCAAACGAGCAAGCCATAAAGCGAAAGGGATCAGCCAAGAAAGGTACCTTTAGTTTCCTCATGGTTCTCATTATTTAAAGCCAGCTTCGCATCCACTCTTATGTTAGCTTCCCGATGTAGGATCCCTCCATCATCAGTATTTAAATTCAACACCAACTCCTGCCACCCCCTGTTAGCAAAATAAATGCTCTTTGATTGCCATGAGTTTCGAACCCCGGACCTCCTTGCCAACTCTATGACGCCACCTTCCTGCCTCTTATGTGGCGCTATTTTGCCACTAGACCACAAGGCTTTTTGTGGCACAATTTCTCCAAAAATATTCTTAAGGCCTACCTACTACACCTAGGGTTTGATTCACCTTAAACCAAAATTTTTGCTAGAGTCCAAGTTTGAACCTAGGACTTCTCCAACACTTTTTATCACACTTAACCACTAAAACAAGCCTTTATTAACGAAATTTACATGCACAACAAAATATTATAAGCTACCTTCAACCGCTCCCATGCTCAAGGCCCAAAACTTCTAGGCCCAAATTCAGGGTGTTACATGGACACTCTCTAATCCAATGCTCTAATGACCCATAATGTAAACAAGCCCCTAATCTCCTTCAACATTCGCCCGAATGGTGCCTACCACAATCGCTGTACGACTGAACTCCAGTAGAAGCAATTAAATCTCCTACTCTAGAAGGTCCATCAAGTTTGCCTCGTTTCTTAGGCCTCTGAACAGAACTAGAGGGCTCTGAATTCCTCTTATTGTTGCCATTCTCATGATCTCAGTTTTAGCATTCCACGCTCTTAACCTCATCGGTGATCTTCGTATTATCTACTAGAACAACAAACTCTTGCTCCCTTAGTGATGCTATCAATACGCTCAAACTGTCTCTCAAACTATCCTCAAAGCAAACATATTTCTCATACTCAAATGCCACCATGCCTCGAGCATAGCGACTCAGTCTCAAAAACTCGGCTCATACTTAGCCATAGTCCAATCACCTTGCGTGAGATTCATGAACTCACATCTGCGAGCATCCACATAGCTCACTCCCATATACTTCCTCTGAAAGGAAATCTTAAAACAATCCCAATTAAGGCAATCTGATTGGGTACCCTCCTCAATCGATAACCACTATTGATATGCCTCATCGCAAAGCAAAGAAAATGCACCCTTCAATTTCTACTTAGGAGTGCAGTTGATGTCATTCATTATCCTCTGAGTGACCTCCAACCAGTACTCAGCCACAGTAGGGATGACTCTAGTGATGCCCCTAAACAGTTCAGCTTCATTGGACCAGAGTCATTTAGTTATTGACCCACAGCCTCTAGATCTATAATAGAGTCTAACAACCCAATCCCAAACTCTCAACATGGCCCAGGACAATGGGTCGTCTCCAACCGAGCAACTTTGTGACTTGGCCTTAGTAGTAGGTGTAACTAGTGTCTCACTCGTATCCAGATCTGGCATACTGCCCAAAGAAGAAGACTCAACTCAAGTCCCCCTATGGCGCCGCTGCGCCCATGAATACCACGACCGCGAGTTCCACGAGTGCTTATCATTTTTCATGTTTTATCTACATTACGAAATTTTATGCATCAGTTTTAGTATTTATTAGCAAATGTTTTATGCTTAAGACATTTATCAAAAGTTTCAAAAATATTTCAAAAGTCTCAGTTTCTAACTAAATCAGTATAGTTTCAGACAACTTAGAGTCTTTTAATTACAATATTTCTAAGTTTAGAAGTACTTACAGGATTGGCGCCGGAGACTCGGTGTACATACTTTACTTATAAGGACAAACTTGTTTGAAAACTATTTCTTTTGCAAATCAAATTTTGAACCCAAAATTCACAACCCAATTTTTGTAACCTGGCTCTAATACCATTAAATTTAAGACCCCAAACTTGATGTAAAATTTATGGCCTAATCTGGGAGTGTTACAAAGAAGAGGTTTTGAAATCAATCTTGTTATGTCAAATTTCTCGTGTTTAATTGTTGCTAAGAAAAATCCACATTTTATCAAATGTATTATTATTCTCGTTATGAAAACGTTGTTAATTTTCTATTTAAAAAAACTTATTTTGCAGCAGAAGTTTGATTTTACCAGAGTGGAAAATTGAGTTTGTGTCTTCAGAAAATCATTTCTTTGCGTAAAACCGTTATGTCATCAGACTTTGCAGTATTAAAGTCTAAACACAATCAAAACCAAATTTAAAACCAAGCAGTCCGGAGAGTCCTAAAATTACAAAGTCTCAAAATAATCTAGAATTAAAATAAAACTTTTAAATAAAGTAGTTCATGAACTAGTAGTCACCGCTGAGATTCCGTCGCATCGATTCACCTATGCTTGAGGATTACCTAAATAGAATAGACAAACAGATGTGAGTTTTTGGAAACATAGTGTGTAACCTAACAGAGATAGTCATGCAAATATACACAGAAACTCATATGCAGAATAGATATAGATACAGACTTAAGTCCTTAACAAAAACATATGTCAAAATCAGATAATTAGAACAGGTATACAGAATCCTACCCCCATACTCTACACACCATGTCCGACCATCCCATCACACCATGTGGGGTATAAAACACCCATTCATCCTTACACACCATACAGTGTCCATACAACATATAATAGAATAGTATGCAGCCAAGCTACCAGAAAAATAAGGGAAAGGTCACCGTATAGAACACTTCCTCCACATATACGAATCACAGCCCATATACAGATACAGATATCAAATACCAGATATACATCAGTAACATGTTTCGCATATCAAGTGCAGGGATCATACATGCTTACACAGAATAATCAGACAAACATATCAATTTTTCCTACTCAGATTAGTCTATCAGGATAACAAATCACAGGTATTAGGGTTTGGTTAGCCCTTATCGACCCTACGGAAGGCCCACAGTTGATTGGAGTGACTCATGCAATCCTAGGAAAACTTTCAGAACTTTAGGGCCACATGCCCATGTGGCCTACCTGTGTTGGCCTACACGCCTAAATTAGCCTTACCCGTGTGGCCCACAAGGCCTGGCCCATAACCCATACGCCTATGTGGCATGCCGATGTAAGGCCACACGCCCAATTCAACCTAGCCCGTGTGGCTTACACGGTCACACACTTGCCTATCATACGACTGTGTGTCAGACATGGCTGGGACACGCTCTTGTGGCTTTGACAGGCCCCTTTTTTGGCTTTCGCCAGACTTTGATTTCTCGTGTTTTCGATACACACCTAGTTTTTTTACGCAAAAGTAATCTTGAGACCTCTGAAACCTAAAAATAGATTGTCAAACACTGTTTTAGCAGTATAATTAATGAATTCGTGAACAAAAATTCAACCATGAACCCGACTTATTGCTAATAAAAACGTCTTCTAACCCTATTCAGACTGTTGGAGTGACACCTCCTGCTTTGCAGCCTTCTCTTACGCGATATTTCACAGAAATCAAATCCCCTAACAACATTAT
This sequence comes from Gossypium hirsutum, assembly GCF_007990345.1. Taxonomy (NCBI): domain Eukaryota; kingdom Viridiplantae; phylum Streptophyta; class Magnoliopsida; order Malvales; family Malvaceae; genus Gossypium; species Gossypium hirsutum. The sequence continues at coordinate 65,817,378 of NC_053435.1, forward strand.
TACATTACTACAAAAAGGATAACCCAATAGTTTACAGAAACTGAAACCTACCACCAAGTGAAACCCTACTAACTCGAATCGTACGACGAACAATGAAATTTAAAAAATGAAATAGGAAGAAGAAAAGAGTGCGAACGAAAATTGAAAGGGAAAAAATGAAGAAACAGTGCAGATAAGGGAAAGGGAAAAATGTCAGAAAAATTTGGGGAAAAGAGGGAAAAATTAAAGAAAAGAAAAGAAAAGAAAGAAAAAGAAAGAAAGAAAGAAAGAAATTAAAATAGAATAAAATCCCACAATCCCTTAAATTAAGGCATGATCTCTCATCAAACCCAATCCCAACTACCCAGTCACTCATCCACTTATAAAGACTTTTAATTCCATCTAAGCTCAGGTAACTAAAGCAAAAATCATCACTTATGCTCACGCAGGGATTTGAACACAAGACTTCCAGCAAGCCAACTCCTTACCACTCAAACCAGTAGGCTCATCTTGATATGAGTTTACAAACAATATAACATAAGCCCACCCAACAGGAATAAGGCTAGGATAAAAAATAACAAAATTTTCCAGAGAGTAGGACTTTTACCCAAGACCTCATACACATACCCAAAACAATTAACCACTGAAGCAGATAATTATTTTTGTTAGAATTCACAGAAACAAAGTTAACGAAATTTAGGGCGTTACACATGTTTATCAATTCACATCACAAACTTGTATACAATGCATGCTTATTGAATTCACATTTTATAACACTTAAAGTGGCACAATAATGCTCGATGATCCATCACATATCTGGCCACATATGTGCGCATTAAAATCAGTACATCATATATCACGTACAAGTATTCTCACATAGTACCTGTCATAATAATATCATATTCCAAAGTTCAACACATATATACTTACCAAAATTTTGCTTGCCTTCGCTACATATTTTCTTCATTAGCATATCATTACCATTGTCATTTGGCATGTATACATGCCCACAACATAATTCACAATACTCATCACACATGTCTCATAACACAATATCTCATCATAATAATCAATCCACAATTATTTACATAATTTGTCAAAATAAGATAAAGAAAATAGAAATCTTACACTCGAAACTTACGATAGGGGTTTAGGTTATTCCTAAGCTCCCAATCAACACTGTGAATCATGTATACTGGTGGCAATTCCAAACCCTTACCAATTACGCTTTCACCGAAAAGTCGAAAGCTCAAATTAGATTTTCCTTTCCTTTACCTCTACTCGTAGGAGGTCCTAATGAATCCAAAGCTTCAATACAATAATTCACACTACAATACATTCAAAGATCATCTAAGTACTCACCACAAGCAATAAAAAACATAAGCCTAAGCTATGTTCGCATGTAGTCGAAACCTTTAACATAACCAACTTGAAATCCAAATATCTTGATCTACACTTAATCTTTTCATCTAAAATGAGTATCATTCATATAATTATTCATCAACGACTATTTCTCAACCTTTAAACTACACAAAACTACTCAATTCATGATATAAACTTTTTTGAAATGATTTTGGCTATTTTCCAAAAATTCATTAAAATGTTAGAAATCTTTAACGAATGCTAAAAGCAAGTTTATAAACCTTCTAATCATGTCAAAGCAAGTTGAAAAACACTTTTAAACCATGTTTTTACCCAAAATCCTAAATTAATGATCCAATTTTTGGCTTTTATTTAAAACATGCGGTTTAATGGCTAAAAGCTTGGTTTTAAAGACTAAATAGCATTTAAATTTATTTATGATTTGAATTATTAACTTAGATGATGAAAAACTGAGCATTTGATCAAAAACCCAAAAGCTTGATAATGGAGATGACTATGGTGTTTTTTGTATTTTTCTTAACTTTTATGCGGATTTATAACTTAAGAGATGATAGAAATTGAAAGGAATTAGAATTTGGAATTCAAAATCAATTGGGAGAGTTGGGAGAACTATAGATGGAATAAGTATGAGAGGAGAAGAAGACTAATGTGTAAACAAAACTTTTAATGGGGGTTTTTAGGTTGGATTTTAAAATTGGTCTAATTGCTTCTTAAAAACTCTAAGTTTATACTTTTTTAGAAATAAATCCTTTTTCAAAATTCAAGGTATTTAAAACTCATTTTTAGATATTGATTTAATTTTCCAAAAACCATAGTAAAAAAACATTACCAAAAAACCTTGTCGCAAAATTCTAAACACTTTAAGGCTAAAATGACAAAAATACCCCTAAAAATCCTAGGCCTTATCTTTAGGTGTTACAATTGTAAAATTGTTAAAGTTTGTAAAAATTATTGTTGATGATTTCTGAGGCATGTTAATTGGTTTGGTTGAATGCATGGAAATGATTAAGGACTAAATTGTAAAGTGAAATTTGTTAGTTTTGAGTTTAGGGACTAAACTATAATTATTTCAAACTTATCATGAATTTTTTATAATTATGGATTCTAGAGGTTATAAAAGGATGAAATTAAAAATGTATTGAAAACTAAAGCTTAAATGTGAAAGTTTTAATTGTTTAGGTTTTAAGGACTAAATTGAATAAAATGCAAAACTTTAGAGAAATTGTGAAAAATGAAAATAAGTTCTTATATGCTTAGAATAAAATGTTGCAAGGTATTCAAAATTGATATATTAAGGTATAGATCAAGAATTGGATAACTAGTAGATAATTGAGGAAAAAAATTGCGGAACAGTCCTCAAGGTCGTGTTTGTTGTTGTTTTGGTTAGGTAAGTTTGTATGGAATTACTTTATTAAATTTTGATATGTTTTTATTATTTTTTCTGTTAGTTAAAAAAGTTATAAATGTAAAGTTCTTTACATCAAACGGATTAAATCATACAATATGAAATATATGACAAATAGGAATAGATATGTGGTATTAAATGAACATGAGTAGTTATATAATTGGGTGATGTGTATTTTATGATATCATATTGTTTAAAATGTACTTGGGTTGCTTTTTGAAATATGAAAAACATATATACGACTACAGAGATTGAGTTGGTATGAATAATAATACTGTGCGAATATGAAACATTTATATGATATGATGATATGTATAGAATGATGTTACATTAGTTAAAAATGTTATTAATATAGTGTTAAGGCCCATGTGAACTTTGTAAATGTAGGATATGAATGACATGCCATTAGGGTTTAAAAGGTAACAGGAACTGGTTGGGATGGTGATCGCGTGATTTCGTAATAGGTTTTAAATATTTATAATTAATCGTTCTTGAAACTAACTATTATTGTGATGTAGGCAAGTGTACCTATCGAACAGTAGTATAGTTTTAGCAAGACCGGATTGTCGAACCAAAGGAACTAAAAGTACTAGTAATGACTGTCCTTTTATTATCTAGCCTAAGAATAAAGAGGTTTTGTTTTAACTAACTAATTATCTAAACTAAGAATTCACAGAGAATAGAATTCGGGAATTGCTTTTGGGAAAATCGATTGAATTAAGACAATACCTAAAGAAAAATCCACCTAGACTGTACTTGTTATTCTGGCTCCGAATCGGACGGTTTATTCATTTAACTTGTTCCGTGGAGATACCTAAGTTATGTTATTATCCCTATTCAAGACTAATAACATCTAATCCCTAGATTGAATAATTGAGACCTTTCTCTAATTAACTCCCTAAGGTTACATTAACTCGATCTATGGATCCCTTTATTAGGTTTCACCCTAATTCAGCAAAATCTTGTCACCCTATGTCTAGGAGTGCAAACAACTTCGCTTAATTATGACAAATGTATTATTAGACAGGGTCTATTCCTCCTTCAAATAAGAGCTTATCTTGAATCAGTATCCTGGGATATCAAAACAAGAAGTAAGAACACATAATTAAGAACAAGTTAAATATTTATAATACAATTCAGAAAATAATAACAAGATTCATCTTAGGTTTCATTCCCCTTAGGTATTTAGGGGTTTTAGTTCATAACTAAATAAGAAAACATCTCAGAATAATAAAGAATACAAAACATAAAGAAAACTGAAAACTCCTGAAGGGGAAATTGAGGAGAGATCTTCAGTCTTGATGGTGGATCTGGCTTTTGAGATGGATCACTCAGCTTCCTTGGAGTAATTCCTTACTCCCTATTCTGTGTCTCCCCTTTCTTCCTCCTCTAGGGTGTATTTATAGGCTTTGGAATGCCTAAGAGCCCTCAAAATTAACCTTTTCCAAATTGGACTCAACTTGGGCTCGGCAGGGACACGCCCGTGTGCGATTACTTCAGGCCATGCTCAAGCCTGCCAAATTGACACTATCGTGTGATCTGTCCGTGTAAGGAGGTCCAAGCCATGTTGATTTCGTACTTTGGCCCATTTTCTTAGTTTTTGGCCCATTTCTCATTCCTTTTGCTCTTCTATGCTCTTCTAAGTATAAAACATGAAATTAAAGCATTAGGAGCATCGAATTCACCAATTCTAATGGGAAATCATCCATAAAATGTGTTAAACATGGGGTAAAAATGTGTATAAATTACGATTTATCAGATGGTTTTACTGATCACTGAGGTCCTGCATGTGTTGTGGATTCTCCACAGCTCATGTGTGAAACTTCATGTAAAGTTCAAAGTCCCGATTTGCAGCCTGTGTGAGCAATTATATTACAACTCATGTGAGCTATTTCAGTCTCGTGTATCTGAATTTAATTTGCTATAGTTCTTCAGGTGAAAAAAGTATGGAAATGAACTCAAAATAAATAGAAAGATTAAATGTGAAATCGATTCTTACACGTATGAATTGAGTGTGAATAGAAAGATTGAATGAATTAAATTGTTATGCTGCAAAACGAGCATGATTTGAATATGGTATTAAAGGGAACTTAAGTATATGTTTTTATAAATTGAGTACGTAATGGATATCATATGTTTTTCTTTATTAAATCATTGTATAAGTGTATGTAATTTTCACCATCAGTTCTTGATGTATGAATAAACTAACCTATTCTTTTTTCTTTGTGAAAATTGATCACCTTTGGACGTACTAAGGTCTAGATTTTGAATACTGCAACTAAATATATGGATTTGAGGTGGTGTTCGCAAGTATATTAGTCAGGTTGTAATATAGTTTTTTTAGAACAAAACACTTGGTATGTATTCTGAAGATCGTACCCGAGGGATTGTAGTTTGGGGAAAACTGCTATTAAGCCAATTACCAAAAATAATCACTAATCTACTCTATTAACAAATTAGTAGTGTTAATCAAGAAGCTAGATGATAATATTAAACTAAATAAATTTAACTAAACCTAATCCTACTCCCAGGTTCATGTATCAGTTTTTCCTATTCCTTATTTTGATTACGCGAGTTCCTTTTAGCCTAGATCCAATTATTTGGCCTAATTAAATATTGATGTAGGGTTCTAATCAATCAACTAGTCGACACCCTAGCAAATCTTTCGATACGACCACTAGAATAATGAGTCGGCAATAACTATTTATCTTTTGACCTTACAGTTCAAACAGAGTCGGGGTTAAAGTGTTCACGGATAGGCCATACCAATTTTGGGTTAATTCCCACCTAAATGACTTCTTAGACTCATTAAGCCTAGGGTTTAAGTTCTTCCTCTCCCAAACAACTGATCCTCTAAGAAACTCTATCATTCAATCAATTAATAAGATTAGAATAGTTGAAACCATGTGAGATATGTATAAAGCACAAATTAATTCTAATCTTTACACAAACATTCAATTCAACAATGTTACAGAATGAGATGTAAAGAATAGATTAAAGGAAAATATATGCTCATGATTTATCGATAAAAGTGTGGCTCTAGAACAATCTCCATTCATGAGAGTCTCACTTCGGAATAGGATCTTCCGATTATAAGAACATAAAAATAGCCTAAGTAAATTAAGAATGAAATAAAATCCCTAAGTATATTTTGTCTCCCTAAAAATTGTCTGTTTAAACTAATTAAGATGAATTTTATATAAGCTAAAATCGAAATATTAAAGTGCCTAAAATATTCTTGAAGTCCTTAGAGTTCAACTAGGATAGGTACTCCTAATTTCCCTAAAAAATGTAATTAAAATGTGTAGGAGTTTTTGGGCTGTGTAGGGGCTTGGTTGCAACACCGGCCTACGTTGTTGCAACCAACCATAGGGGTATGTTGCGACATAGGAAGGCCATGCCACAACATTGAGGGCATTTTCACTCCAGAACTATTTTTTGGCTTTTGTCTTTGATGTTGAGACATTAGTGTTTTGCTATCATGACATTGGCATCACTTTTGGCCTGAATAAGCATCTTTAGCTCCCGACTTTTCCCACAAGACCATGTAACCTTATTCAGATATATAAAATGTAATAAAAACTACTGAAAAGAATAAATTACTACTTTAAATATGAAAACCTAAATATATAATAAGGTGCTTTGATTTAACTATTAAACAAGCTAAAGTTATGTGCAAAAAAGATGCAAATAATAGTGTAATTCATAGCAGAGCCATGAAAGCTGCTTCAGTACCAAGCTCTTCAGTTGGATCCAATCCTAGACATGCTTACAACCATTGCCACACTTTGTTATATCGAGTTTAAATTTGTTTAAGTGGACCTCTTTGATAAATCAAATAATTGTGGTGTTGTGATATTTTGAAATCAAGTACCATTTTGAAATCACGTCCTAAGTTTAGCCCATTTGAATAATTATCAACCAATTTTAAAGTTATTAAAAATAAAATAATCCCAAAAATAAGTAAAAGAAAAGTTAAAATGGCCTTATTACAACCCAAGAATAAATAAAAATTAAAGGAAATTTAAAGAAAACCAATGCTTATTTAAAAGCCCAAAGGCGATCACCGTGGCCACTCTGAATCCCCTCCGGCTCCAAGTCCCCATATTAAGGCTCACCTGCAAGGTTAAGGAAAGAGGGTGATTTTGGAAACTCAGTGTGCAACAAGCCCCTTTCAGAGCCCAAATCAATATCAACCTGCTGGGCCTTAGCCCAAGTCCAATCTCAATATGTATATACTGGGCCGTAGCCTTTTCATAAATCATATAACTAGGCCGAAGCCTATTACTGTAAATGGTATGGCCCATAGGCCCATTTCAATATCGCATGTATCGTCAATAAAAACAAATGAATGCAAGCCCATTTGGGGAGACTACTCGACCCACCATCCGCTACTCTCCACCCGTACCAACCAACAACCATGTGGGGAATAACTCAATCCATCCAACCATAACTCTCCACTGGCAGCATAGCTACTTTATCATATAAATGGAGGCCTAGCCTCTTTTAATTACTGGGGCAAAATCCCTTTTAATAACTGGGGCATAAGCCCTTTTAATAACTGGGGCATAAGCCTTTTAGTAACTAGGGCATAAGCCCTTTTTATAACTAGGGCATAAGCCCTTTTGATAACTGGGGCATAAGCCCTTTTGCACTTCCTCCATCCATATAAAAACCCAACCCAATGCATTTATGAATACATCGTGTGCATATCATCCATATCATGTTTATCAAAATCCCATGTATTAAATTCATATATAAACCCTAGGGGTATAATGGTCATTTTTACCTAGGGGCAAAACGATCATTTTCATGTTATAAGGGTAATCCTGTAATTTTACCAAAAATTAGGGTTTCAATGTTCATTAACGGTACTAACAATTCATGGGTCCAAACAGTGATTCTGGCCTATTTTTAGTGAAATCGAGTTATTTGGCCTAAAACCCCTAATTGGCCCTACTTAGCCGATTTTGTTATCTAGGCCCATTTAGCCTATATTCCATAACGGTTTTATCAGTATCGATGTGCAACTTAGCAGGTTTTCCTTTTCTACCAATTTTTTTTTACAAATGGGCCCGAAAGCCCATTAGGCCCCACTTCGACCCCTCGAGGCCCAACTTACCGTGAACGCTAAAAATCGCGCTCTTACCATTTCCAGTGTTCCGAATCATCATCTCAACGAATCTAACTAACTAATGAGCGTTCGTTTGCTCACAAGTCCTCGAAATGCCAAAATTTCGGCATTTCGGCTTTTCAGCATTTATCGCTTTAAGCTATGAAAAAGGGTTCGTTACACACCTGTTTTGTGATATTCCTCGACGAGATCTCCTACACGATTTCTCCTATAATCAACCGTTTAATAAATCAGCTCACAATAATTGAACCAAACCAAGAACCATCTAATAGTAACACTTACACATTCGGCCACCATCTATAATCGCCTTAGGCACCTTACCTTTGCCGAGATTTATGACGAGATCTAGCCACTCCGGTGATCCAAGCTAATCCAAATCGACACTACGCCTTGCTGTTCCTCCACTATAGAAACCATAAAAATATTAAAAGAAGAATCCCATAAAGTCTTTACCCATATTCGGTCACCTCCCTAAACTAGAGGGGTTTCGGCTTTTCTTAACCTCTATAATACCGAATTGATTAAAGCTATGAGCACTTACCAAGGTTCACCTACCCAAACGGTTCCAATCCCGTGTCAACTCCGATTCAACGCAGTCCCAGCTTCAAAACACTAGCAAAAATCACACCACAATTATCCTAAGAATCGGCCACCAAGTCACCTAAGGATGTTGTGCTTTCGGCTTTTGGATCACTGAAGAAGAAGTGGTTATAGACCAAAAAGGGTGTTGACAAAAGAGTTGAAAGGCTTCTGACATAACATGAATCGGCTAAAAGAAAAAAAAGAACAAGTGTATACCTTTATGGAGAAATCGACTTCCTTTGCCTCCTTCGGGATTTGGCTTGTTGCTATTCGGTTAGCAATGAAAAGAAGGATGAGTTCGGCTTTTACTATAAATGAAAGAAAGGAAGAATGGGGTTAAAGAGTTTATGGAAAAAATAATGGAAGAGAAAAGAGAGGAATTGATTAAGAAAAATCGGTACAAGTGGGAAGAAAGAAAGAAAACAAAAGAGGAAAATGCCACCCTAAAACCCAATAGCCGAATTTACACTAACCTTCCACCTTGGCCGACCATTACTTCCCCCATTTCAAATCTCCTAAAATCTATCCTAGATACGCTCCCCCTTATCTCTCCATCATCCCTAAAATCTCTCCCCTTATCACTCCTTAATCCATGCACTTGACTAATTCGAACTCCTCCAACAGAATCCACCTGGGTTCCATCACTTACCCTTCCTGCTCATAAAAATAAATAACCTTATTTGCCAACATAGGGAATCGATCCCATGTCTTCACCTATGCTCCACATGCCACCTTTTTATGAGCTTAGTGGCGTCACCCTTGCCACTTTACTATAGCTCTTTTTGTGATACATTTCTCCCACAACTTTACATAAGATCACCTAGCCAGAACCCCTAACTTTTAAGTCCAAATTTTGAAAATTCTACCGGGTTTTGGCCAACACATGGGCCTTCCATAAGCCCATTTACATACTCAAATTATGAATTCCACAATCACATACCAAATTTTAGAAACTTACTTAAAATATCAAGAATCGCGAAAAACCCGAAAATCAGGATGTTACAACTCTACCCTCCTTAAAGAAATTTCGGCCTCGAAATTTACCTGATCCAAACAGTTGAGGTTATTGTTGACGCATTGCCTCTTCGGTCTCCCAAGTAGCTTCTTCCTTGCCATGGTTCCTCCAAAGTACCTTCACTAATGGGACTAACCTCCTTCTCAACACCTTGACATCGCGATCAAGTATTTGCACAGGTTCCTATTCGAAAGTCAAATCTAACCGTACTTCGATTTCTGTAACTAGCACGATATGAGTTGGGTCAGAACGATATCGCCTTAGCATGGACACATGGAAAACGTCGTGAATACGATCCAGCTCTAGAGGTAACTCTAACTGATAAGCCACCAGCCCTATCCGCTTAATAACTTGGTAAGGCCCAATAAACCATGGGCTCAACTTACCCTGCTTACCAAATCTCAATATCTTTTTCCAAGGCGAAACTTTCAAAAAGACCATGCCCCCTACAGCATATTCAATATCCTTTCGTTTCAGATCGGCATAAGACTTTTGTCGATCTGCTGCCTCCTTTAACCGATTCTGGATCACCTTAATCTTGTCTTCAGTATCTGCTACCAACTCTAGCCCAAGTATTTTCCTTTCCCCCACTTCTGCCCAACAAGTAGGCGAACGGCACCTTCGCCCATACAGTGCCTTATAAGAAGCCATCTGAAAACTTGCTTGGTAACTGTTGTTATACGCGAACTCAGCCAATGGCAAATGGTCCTCCCAGCTGCCCCTAAACTCAATAGGACAACCCATCAACATATCCTCTAAAATCTGAATAACCCTCTCTGACTGCCCATCCGACTGAGGGTGAAAAGACGTACTGAAATCTAATCGCGTTACCAATGCCTCATGCAACTTTTGCCAAAACCAAGATGTAAACCTTGGGTCTCGGTCTGAAATTATCGATAATGGCACACCATGAAACCGCACTATCTCCGCCACATACAACTTGGCCAACTTCTGAAGTGAGTAATCGGTTCGGACAGGTATGAAATGAGCAGATTTCGTGAGCCTATCCACAATCACCCAAACCAAATCCTTCTTAGAAGGGGTCAACGGCAACCCACTCACAAAGTCCATAGTTACCCTTTCCCACTTCTAAAGTGGTATCTTTACCGGCTGTAACAATCCCGAAGGCAGTTGATGCTCACTTGTTGACATGTCAAACATCTCCTTACAAATTCGGTCACTTTTCGCTTAAGCCCAGGCCACCAATATAGCTCTCACAAGTCTCGATACAACTTACTCCCTCCTGGATGCATAGCACAAGGTCCATTATGTGCCTCTTTCAAAATCATCAATCTCAAGTCGGAGTTCTTCGGCATACAAATTCTCCCTAGAAAACAAAGAACTCCCTCACTATTTAACCTAAAGTCTGGATTCTCCCCTTTCTCAACTTGCTGAAACCGAGGAACCAACGATTCGTCTTCCAACTGTTGCTTCTTAATCTGTTCTACCCAAGTCGGTCTCACTTGTAACTCAGCCAATAAACTTCCATCGTCATACAAACTTAGACGAGCAAACATCGCCTTCAACTCCACCACAGCCCTTCGACTTAGTGCATCAGCCACAGCATTTGCCTTACCTGGATGGTACTCAATTGAACAGTCATAATCCTTTAACAACTCTATCCACCTTCGTTGCCTAAGATTTAGCTCCTTTTGAGTCAGTAAGTACTTAAGACTCTTGTGATCTGTATAGATGATGCATTTCTCCCCATACAGGTAATGCCTCCATATCTTAAGTGCAAAGATTACCGCTGCCAATTCCAAGTCATGCGTAGGGTAGTTCACCTCGTGCGGCTTAAGCTGTCATGAAGCATAAGCGATCACTTTACCCTCTTGCATCAACATGCAGCCCAAACCTACATGTGACGCATCGCTGTACACAGTGAAATCCTTGCCAGACTCTGGCTGAATCAACACTGGCGCTTCTGTCAAAACCTTCTTCAACTACTCAAAAGCCTTCTGCTACTTATTTGCCCAAACAAAAGGTGCTCCCTTCCTTATAAGTTTCGTTAACGATGCTGCCAACATAGAAAATCCTTCCACGAATCTCCGATAATAACCTGCCAACCCCAAAAAACTTCGGATCTCTGTTACCGACTTCGGTGGCTTCCATTCCAAAATTGCCTCAATCTTTCGAGGGTCCACTTTGATCCCCTCAGCAGACACAACATGCCCCAAGAAGGTAACTTCTTTCAGCCAAAAGTTTCACTTACTAAATTTTGCATAAAGCTGCTTTTCCCTTAACACCTGCAGCACTACACAAAGATGCTCATCATGCTTCTCTTCCATTTCCGAATACACCAAGATGTCGTCAATAAAAACGATTACGAACCAATCCAAGTATGGCTGGAACACCCGATTCATCAAATCCATGAATGCTGCCGGTGCATTAGTCAAACCAAAAGGCATTACCAGAAACTCGTAACGACCGTATCGAGTCCTGAACGCCGTCTTATAAATATACACTTCTTTAACTCTTAATTGATGATATCCTGACAAAGGTCGATCTTAGAAAATACTGAGGCTCCTTTTAATTGCTTGAACAGATCGTCAATTCTTGGTAACGGATACCTGTTCTTGATAGTCAGTTTATTCAACTGCCGATAGTAAATACACATACGCATAGTCACATCTTTCTTCTTTACGAATAATACCGGTGCGCCCCACGGGGAAACACTTGTTCTTATAAACCCTCTATCCAACAGTTCCTGTATCTGAGCTTTCAATTCTACCAACTCCTTTGGTTCCATCCTATAAGGCGCAATGGACACAGGAGCTGTTCCAGGTAATAAGTCGATTCCAAACTCGACTTCTCTGTTCAGGGGTAATCTCGGAAGTTCATCTGGGAATATATCTTGAAATTCCTTAATGGTCCTAACCGACTCCACCGTTATCTCCTCAAGTCCTGTCTGACTTACAAAGGTTAAGTACGCCTCACAACCTTTCTGAATCAACTTCTCGGCTCTTAAAGCCGAAACAACATTGGACAAATAATCCCTTCGTTCCCCTATGACCATTATCTCCTCATCTTTGGCAGTTCTTAGTACCATCCTCTTTGCAGCACAATCCAACGTCGCCTTGTGTTTAGTTAACCAGTCGATTCCCAAGATAAGATCAAAATCCCCAAATGGCAGCTCCATCAAATCTCCTTCAAGAGTTTTATCTTGTGTCATTAAAGGCACTACCCTAAAAAGTTTATCTACCTTAACCGAATGTCCCAAAGGGCTTATCACTGATACCCCACTCACAGTCTCCACAGGAAGCACATCCAAAGCCCCAAATACATCACAAGCAACATACGAGTGAGTGGAACCCACATCAATCAAAGCAGTGTAAGGCGTGCTATGAATGAGGAACGTACCAGTTATAACATCAGGAGCGTCACCCTCCTTACAACTTCGTGCAGCATAAACCAATGCCAGTTGTCGAGATTCAGAGTGTCCAGCACCCTTGTCAGGTGCCCCACGTCCTCGTCTATTACCATTGCCACCTCTACCTTGTCCACGACCCCTCTGTGGTGGTGGTCCTCCTTGCCGTGGTTGGACAACCCTTTGCTTTGCAGCTAGCTCTTGAGCTGTCCTCCGAGGACACTCCCTGAACTTATGCTCCTTAGACCCGCATCGAAAACATGCTCCAGTTTGTTTCCAGCACTCCCCCATATGCACCTTACCACAGTCCCCGCAAGCCTGCAGTCTATAAGTATTTACAGGAACTGCTCGAACCGGTTCCTCCATCGTTGCTCTTTTAACATTTCAATTCGTGGCACTTGAGGGTCTAAAATCCCTCTTAAACATGGGTCGATCCTTCTTACGATTCTGCCGCTCAGTCAGCTTCACCTACTCAGCTATTTTAGCCTTCTTTACCAATGCAGCAAAACCACGCTCCCTATGTGGAGCAATTAATATCCTAAGCTCATCGCGGAGGCCATCCTCAAATCGAACACTGCGCTCATATTCAGTTGCCACTATCCCGCTGGCATATCGACTCAGCCTAAAAAATTCTGCCTCATACTCCGCTATAGTCTTATTACCCTGTGTTAGATTCAAAAATTCCTTCCGACGAGCATCCACTTAACTAGCTCCAACATACCTCCCCTTAAAAGCAGTTTTGAACAATTCCCAGGTTACTTGCTCAATTGGGGTACTGTCCCTTACGGTGATCCACCATTGGTATGCCTCGTCACGTAGCAGTGACACGGCTCCTTTCAGCTTCTGCTCCACTGAGCAGTCTAGATCGTCCATGATCCGTTCTGTTGCCTCTTGCCAATATTCTGCCACATTTGGGGCTACTCCAGATACACCCTTAAATACTTCTGCTCCGTTGGCCCTGAGTCACTTCGATATAGACCCCCTATTCACTGTCCCAGTGCTAGCTCCAGCAACCCTTTCCAAAACCCTTAACATGGCTTGAGAAAAAGCGTCATCCCCCACAGCCCGATCATAAGACCCAGTCTCCGTTGCTTGTGGCACAAATGCCTCCTCAGCTGGCCTATGCCCTGAGGATGAAGATTCAGCTTGCACCCTTCCGCGACCACGTCTGTAGCCTCGTCCATGAGCTCCTCTTGCACTCATATCGAATTATCTGATTACAAGTTTTATGATATTAGTATAATGTTCCACTGTTTATTAACAAAGTGTCTTATGGAGATATAGCAGTTCAAGAATTGTTTTCGTATCACCGTAGCCTAGCTACAGTCTCATTCCTACCATTGTACAGCTCTACCCTATCTAAAGTATCATATTAGGGTCTCAATTCTATTCATAGCATCATATCATTAACATATATCGTAAGGAAAATATACTTATAGACTTGCTGCCGGGGATTCAGTGCGCCACTTCTTTCCCCAATCCATTTAAAACTCAAAAAGCCATATTTTTGCTTATAGAAGGTAAAAATTTTAAAAATTTTGATTTGAAAGCACCCTTATTTTGACACTCTTGTTTAAAACAGAAAAACTTGTACCATTTTAACATGTATACTCTGTAAAACATCTCCGAAAAGAATTTTCAAAAACCATTTCCAAAAAAACCTTTCTTAGGCCCAAGTTTTCGAAAAATTTTAGACCCAATCCACAGTCGAGTTGTTGCAACCAGGCTCTGATACCACTAAATGTAACACCCCAAACCCAGCCCAGACATTATGGCCGAATCTGACGTGCCACATTGGAGTTGAAAACCCATGTTCCGTTTTAGTGTTTTAAAAACCATATATCTTGTTGAGTTAACAAAGTGAATGGAATATGGGCACCAGGTAGGTATCCGAGACAGAGGAGGTGAGCCATGAAGGCTACTTAAGTACCAAGCTCTTCAGTTTGATCCAATCCTAGACATGCCCACAACCATTGCCACAGTTTGTTATATCGTGTTTAAATTTGTTTAAGTGGACCTCTTTGATAAATCGAATAATCGTGGTGTTGTGATATTTTGAAATCAAGTATCGTTTTGAAATCACGTCCTAAGTCTAGCCCATTTGAATAATTATCAACCAATTTTAAAGTTATTAAAAATAAAATAATCCCAAAATGAAGTAAAAGAAAAGTTAAAATGGCCTTATTACAACCCAAGAATAAATATTAATTAAAGGAAATTTAAAGAAAACCAATGCTTATTTAAAAGCCCAAAGGCGATCACCGTGGCCACTCTGAATCCCCTCCGGCTCCAAGTCCCCACATCAAGGCTCACCTGCAAGGTTAAGGAAAGGGGGTGAGTTTGGAAACTCAGTGTCCAACAAGCCCCTTTTAGAGCCCAAATCAATATCAGCCTGCTGGGCCTTAGCCCAAGTCCAATCTCAATTTGTGTATACTGGGCCGTAGCCTTTTCATAAATCATATAACCAGGCTGAAGCCTATTACTGTAAACGGTATGGCCCATAGGCCTATTTCAATATCGCATGTATCGTCAATAAAAACAAATGAATGCAAGCCCATTTGGGGAGACTACTCGACCCACCATCCGCTACTCTCCACCCTTACCAACCAACATCATGTGGGGAATAACTTAATCCATCCAACCATAACTCTCCACTGGCAGCATAGCTACTTTATCATATAACTGGAGGCCTAGCCTCTTTTAATTACTAGGGAAAAAGCCCTTTTAATAACTGGGGCATAAGCCCTTTTAATAACTGGGGCATAAGCCCTTTTAGTAACTGGGGCATAAGCCCTTTTTATAACTGGGGCATAAGCCCTTTTGATAACTGGGGCATAAGCCCATTTGATAACTGGGGCATAAGCCCTTTTGCACTTCCTCCATCCATATAAAAACCCAACCCAATGCATTTATGAATACATCGTGTGCATATCATCCATATCATGTTTATCAAAATCCCATGTATTAAATTCATATATAAACCCTAGGGGTATAATGGTCATTTTTACCTAGGGGCAAAACGGTCATTGTCATGTTATAAGGGTAATCTTGTAATTTTACCAAAAATTAGGGTTTCAATGTTCATTAACGGTACTAACAATTCATGGGTCCAAACAGTGATTCTGGCCTATTTTTAGCGAAATCGAGTTATTGGGCCTAAAACCCCTAATTGGCCCTACTTAGCCGATTTTGTCATCTAGGCCCATTTAGCCTATATTCCATAACGGTTTTATCAGTCTCGTTGTGCAACTTAGCAGGTTTTCCTTTTCTACCAATTTTTTTTTTACAAATGGGCCCGAAAGCCCATTGGGCCCTACTTCAGCCCCTCGAGGCCCAAC
Source organism: Gossypium hirsutum (assembly GCF_007990345.1). Classification (NCBI taxonomy): domain Eukaryota; kingdom Viridiplantae; phylum Streptophyta; class Magnoliopsida; order Malvales; family Malvaceae; genus Gossypium; species Gossypium hirsutum. Next base: position 65,833,581 of record NC_053435.1, read on the forward strand.
TTACCGTGAACGCCAAAAATCACGCTCTTACCGTTTCCAATGTTCCCAATCATCATCTCAACGAATTTAACTAACTAATGAGTGTTCGCTTGCTCACAAGTCCTCAAAACGCCAAAATTTTGCAATTTCGGCTTTTCGGCATTTATCGCTTTAAGCTATGAAAAAGGGTTCGTTACACACCTGTTTTGCGATATTCCTCAACGAGATCTCCTACACGACTTCTCCTATAATCAACCGTTTAATAAATCAGCTCACAATAATTGAACCAAACCAAGAACCATCTAATATTAACACTTACACATTCGGCCACCATCCATAATCGCCTTAGGCACCTTACCTTTGCCGAGATTTATGACGAGATCTAGCCACTCCGGTGATCCAAGCTAATCCAAATCGACACTACGCCTTGCTGCTCCTCCACTATAGAAACAATAAAAATATTAAAAGAAGAACCCCATAAAGTCTATACCCATATTCGGCCACCTCCCTAAACTAGAGGGGTTTCGGCTTTTGTTAACCTCTATAATACCGAATTGATTAAAGCTACGAGCACTTACCAAGGTTCACCTACCCAAACGGTTCCAATCCCGTGTGAACTCCGATTCAACGCAGTCCTAGCTTCAAAACACTAGCAAAAATCGCACCACAAGGATCCTAAGAATCGGCCACCAAGTCACCCAAGGATGCTATGCTTTCAGCTTTTGGATCACTGAAGAAGAAGTGGTTATGGACCAAAAAAGGTGTTGGAAAAAGAGTTGAAAGGCTTCTGACACAACATGAATTGGCTAAAAGAAAAAAAAGAACAAGTGTATACCTTTATGGAGAAATCGACTTCCTTTGCCTCCTTCGGGATTTGGCTTGTTGCTATTCGGTTAGCAATGAAAAGAAGGATGAGTTTGACTTTTACTATAAATGAAAGAGAGGAAGAATGGGGGTAAAGAGTTTATGGACGAAATAATGGAAGAGAAAATAGAGGAATTGCTTAAGAAAAATCGGTACAAGTGAGAAGAAAGAAAGAAAACAAAAGAGGAAAATGCCACCCTAAAACCCAATAGCCGAATTTACACTAACCTTCCCCCTTGGCCAGCCATCACTTCCCCCATTTCAAATCTCCTAAAATCTCTCCTAAATACACTCCCCCTTACCTCTCCATCATCCCTAAAACCTCTCCCCTTATCACTCATTAATCCATGCACTTGACTAATTCGAACTCCTCCAACAGAATCCACCTCGGTTCCATCACTTACCCTTCCTGCTCATAAAAATAAATAACCTTATTTGCCAACACAGGGAATCAATCCCATGTCTTCCCCTATGCTCCACACGCCACCTTTTTAGGAGCTTAGTGGCGTCACCCTTGCCACTTTACTACAGCTCTTTTTGTGATACATTTCTCCCACAATTTTACATAAGATCACCTAGCCAGAACCCCTAACTCTTATGTTCAAATTTTGAAAATTCTACCGGGCTTTGGCCAACACATGGGCCTTCCATAAGCCCATTTACATACTCAAATTATGAATTCCATAATCACATACCAAATTTTAGAAACTTACTTAAAATATCAAGAATCGCGAAAAACCCGAAAATCGGGATGTTACATCTTCCCCCCCCACATTTTAGAACATACATTGCCCTTAATTTATAATAATTAAAGTGCGAACAAGAAAACTTCCATGAGTGGGCCAAGTTCATATTGTTATGATAATTTTGGTTTTTTGTGTGCTCTAAGCAGACGGAAGAGTGCCTAAAAAGAAAAAAATTCTACTAAAGAAATATAATGTAAAGAAGATAAAGTTAAAAAGAAGTGTTGATTATAGATGACAGAATGTCTAAAAATATTCAGATGAACTTGGGCCTTTAACATTGCAAGGTGTGTTCTGTCTAGGATGTCACGACATTATGGTGCAATGTCACGACATCGAGTCCAGTTTCTAGCTTCTTTGATTTTTTCAGTTTTGTCACTCCATGGTATCTACACCTGTTGTAGGAAAACTAAACGCATCTAAGATTAATAAATAAAACAAAATAAACAAAAAAATGAAACAAAATTTAAAATAGGAAATAAAAGTTCTTCTGAGAACTAGGACAATCTGTATTGCCACTATAGAAGAACTTCCAACTGTTTCTCGACACTTTGATTTGACATTTGTTCTTCTAGCGATATATATGAACCAACCCCTTTGGTCACTTCCAATGATATTGCCTTATTTTTACTCATGCGACATCCACATTACAAGCCATTTGGTACCAAATTCGAGCCAACCCTAAATCATTTGCTGGGGTATTATTGCCTCGAGCTTCCTCTCTTCTATGTCGCGTAAAGTTTTGGTCACTCAAGCTTTGTTGCCATTATCGAATAAGAATGAGTTGAACTCATTGATCTCTTTAACTGGCACCTTCTCTACTATGGCCAAAAAGTATATTGGCTCTTCTACACTTTCATTTAGAGTCGGTTTAAGCTCCATGTTATTGATTACTTTTACTTTTACATTAGTAGCTACATTTACTATTATGTCTGATTCTATGTCAATTGGACTAGAGAATGCTTCATCCATATTCAATTTATCCCCATGATCTCTAGTTCCAAACTCTTTTTGACTGCTATTGCCTAATTTAAGGTGATCAACAATGATACGAGGATCTTCAAGATCAAGGTTGGGAACATCATGGACGACCTCTTCCCTTGGAGGTAGCACCTCAAATATTTCTTTCTGCATTTTTCTCATCTGTTCCATCATGTGTAGCATGTTTGATAATCTTTCAGAGTTGGATGGCTTAGTAGTTTTACATGAGGGCATCTTATGCAAATCACAGGGAGGCCCATTTGAGTGTTTGGGCATATAGTTGTCTTTGTCGTATGACTCATAAAGAGGTTCGTATGAGTACTCATTGTCCTCACGCTCCTTATCATCACTTCATTGGTTTGTCACGGCTCCATTCGACCAACCTATTATGCAGTTCCAGTCTTCTTCTCAAGAAGTCCTTTCATCAATAAACCACTTGTAATCAAAATTTTCCATAATTAAATCTTATAGTCAACAAGGTAAATAAAAAAATTAGAATAGAAAATACATAGTAAATGAATATAAAAATTAGTACACTATCTATCTCATTTGTCTTTCAACTAATATTATTTATAAGTACTCGATTCAATAATAATTATTACTATCTCAATCCCAGACAATGACGTCAACAACTTGACTACCTCTAGACGTACTAATGTCCAGAGTGTGAATACTACAACTAAAGATAAGGATTTGAGGCGCTATCTGTAGATATACAGGTCAGGTTGTAATATAGTTTGTTTACAAAAAAAAAACACTTGGTAAGTATTTCGAGGATCGTACCCAAGGCATTGCAGTTTGGGGAAAAATACTATTAAGCCAATTATAAAAAATAATCACTAATCAACTCAAGTCATGAATTAGCAGTGTTAATCAAAAAGTAAGATGATAATAATAAACGAAATAAATTTAACTAAACCTAAATCTACTCGTAGGTTCATGTATCAACTTTTCCTACTCCTTGTTTTGACTACGCGAGTTCCTTTTAGCCTAGATCCAATTGTTTTACCTAATTAATTGTTGATGTAAGGTTCAAATAAATCAAATAGTCAATACCCTAGTAGGATCTTTTGATATGTCCACTAGAATAACGAGTCAGTAAGAACTACTTATCATCCAACCTCATAGTCTGGACTAGTTTGGGGTTAAGGTGTTTAAAGATAGGCCATACCAATTTTGGGTTAATTCCCACCTAAATGTCTTCTTAGGGTCATTTAGCTTAGGGTTTATGTTCTTCCTCTCCCAAATAGTTGATCCACTAAGAAACTCTATCCTTTAATTAATTAATAAGATTAAAATAGTTGAAACCATGCGAGATATGTACAAAGCATAAATTGAAAAGTGTTAAAGAATTAAATGTAAAGAATAGAATAAAAGAAAAGGGATGCTCATAAATTTATCGATGAAAGCGTGGCTCTAGAACAATCTTCATTCGCAAGAGTCTCACCTTGAAATAGGATCTTCCAATTATAAGAACATAAAAATAGCATAAGTAAAAACTAAGAATTAAATAAAAGCCCTAAGTGTATTTTGTCTCCTTGAAAATTATCTATTTAAATTGATTACAATGGTCTTTATATAAGCTAAACTCAGAAATTAAAGTGCCTAAACTATTATTGAAGTCTTTAGAGTTCGACTATGACAAATACTTCTAATTTCACTAAAAAATGTAATTGAAATGTGTAGCAGTTTTTAGGTTGCGCAGGGGCTTGGTGGCAACAACACCTACGTTGTTGCAACTCACCATAAGGGGTATGTTGTGATATAGGAGGCCCGTTCACGACATCAAGGGAATTTCCACTCCAAAACTTGTTTTTGGCTTCTGTCTTTGATGTTGAGACATTAGTGTCTTGGTGTTGTGACATAGGCATAAATTTTGGCCTGAATAAGCATCTTTAGCTCCCGACTTGTCTTACAGGACCATGTAACCTTATTTAAATATATAAAATGTAATAAAAGCTACTATGAAGCATACATTACTTCTTTAAGTATGGTAACCTAGATATATACTAAGATGCTTTGATTTAACTATGAAACAAGCTAACGTTATGTGTAGAAAGGATGTAAATAATTGTGTAACTTATGGCAAATTTGAAATGTACACGAAAGTACAAGGAAGATAAGGATGCCATATTAATTACTAAATCAATTTAATAGTTTAAGTTCATTTAAGGTTAAGTTATGTTATGTAAATTTCATACGAGCTTACTAAGCATTAGTAATGCTTATTATGTTTCATTTTCAGTGTTTGTAGTTGACTTTTTGTAGAATTCGACAGATCAAATCACCCCAGAGCTCACACTATCTAGCTTCAGTCTCAATAGACTTTTAAATCATTCTAGACTTGGTTATGTGGCATGTATATAGGCTTGAATGGTATAAGTTTTTATCTTATGTGGAAAAGGTCTTGATCAATAAGAATTGCTTGATTTTGAAGTTTTTATAAGATGTGTTTACAAGTAAGGTTAATGCTAACGTGGCAAGTTATGAAATAAGCATATGAATGGTTAAATTGAGTGACATGGATATATGAGGGGAAATCATGGAATATAGTGATATGATTAAATACGAAGTATGGTAGATTGAAAAATATTTTTGGTATTGATAAGTTGGTATGAAATGTATATATATGTCTTGGATTTCAAGGTATGTGTTTGAGAGTTAAGGATGCAAATGCTTGAATGTTATGGTGTATGACTTGATGTATAGTTGGTTAGTAGAGAAATGAATGTGTATTGAATTTGTGCATAATCCCATTAATATTATAATATGAACGTGATTGCAAATTAAATACCATTTGAAGTAGATTAGTAAGTTGGTTTATAAAAGTTGAATTGTGGTAAATTGAAGGTTTTGTATTGGTGAATTGCAAGGTTGATTGAATGTTTCAAAGTGGATTATGTATGAGCTGATTAGCATGACATGCTTAAATGAATGTCGATTGAATTTGGTGCCATTTGAGGAATATTGGTATATTGTTTGAATATGGTTAAAATGTGGTAAATTGGTATGTGTTCTATTAAGTTTATGGAGGTTTGGAGTAGGGGGAATTGTGCAATTGAACAAAAAATTATGCTTGGCATGAAGTAAGCATTAAATGACATTTTGTGCTACATGGTTTGGCTACACAGTTGCGTGTCATAAAAAGGCTAGTGATACGATCGTGTGCCACTACAAAATAGGGTGCATTACAAGTACACGGTTCTTAATTGTTACACGGGTTGGCCATACGCTAGTGTGAGTACTATAGATTTGGTCATTTAGATTTTTACACGGTCTCAGTTTGTTATACGGACCAACCACACGGCTGTGTGACTTTTGATTAAAATTTTCAATTTGATCCACATAGCTTTAGAGGGTTACACAGCCTGGATAGACAGTCGTGTGACCCATATTTTGCATGATTGCCTTTATTTTTTGAAAATGTTACAATTTGATCCTTGTTTGTTCTTAGGTAAACTCTAGAGCTGACGTAAGCTCATATAAGACTCGAGAAATGTTTTAAATGGTATTACATGATTAAAATAATTAGATTAGTTGAGTTTTGACTATTAATTGATTATAACTGTTTCGTTTTGTACTGTAGCATCTCATAACTCGATTCCAGTGACCAGGACGGGTGAGGGGTGCTACATTTTTAGTGGTATCGAAAATACAATTTCATAACTCCATTTCCATAAACTGAGTCTGTAAATATAAAATATGAATATTCATGGAGTTAATATAAAAATATATGAAAGAATGGACAAGTAAGTTTGTCAATTAAATAGTTAATTAAGGCTCAGGTGTAACTCCCCATGCCCGACTCGCTCGTCGGGTCCGGACTATAGGATGTTCCATTCAAATCTAATATTTAACTAATACTTCCAATATTATTATCTACAATAATAAAAGTAATAAGACAAGGAATATATCTGATAATGCTACTAAGTAAATGTTCAAAAATTTCAAGAAATCATGTAAAAGATAAGACTTTGATTTAGTAAACACAATTTCACCATGTAGGCTTAAAATTTTTAAAATGATTACTTAGTATAAGTATTAAAGAATTCTAGTCATATAATGAACCTTACAATGTACAGGAATTTACTTCCAATTATATGCTAGAATCTCTAGTATTTTACATTTATAACAAAGACCTGAGGCTCTGCCTGAAGGCTGCCTCACTGTATGAACATTACGACTCAAACACAATTTGTCCTAAGTGGATTCTGGCCTGATCCCTTCTCAAACTCTGAAATTCCTCTTTTTACCTGCAATTCATAATAAAACATGTGTAAGTTATAAAGAACTTAGTGAGTTCTAAAACCTTTTTAAATCACAACAAGATCATGCTAAAGTTTCAATTTGATTATTCTGTAACAGGATAGTTCAACTCTCTCTTTGGCGTAATATCTTCCTCACACAAGTTGGGTTACTTGCATTTGGCACCTCACTCTCAATAACACTGTCATTGGTTTAATTACAACACTTGGAAGCAGAGATTTCATGTGTGGTTGTATGATGCCTAACACATCTATAACTTCTGCTGATAATATCTCATAGACACAATCTTAGTAGCAATTGGGCACTTGGAGAATTAAACCTTGCAAATTCTTTTGGATTTAACTTTTTTACGATAGGATCCCTTCAAGTACTATATGTCATAAGAGCTTACTCTGATAGGTTTCCAGTGGATGGATCCCTCTCTTCGATTACATGGGTGGACATTGATGTTTCGTACAATAACTCAAATAATGGACTTTCTTGAATAAACCTATCATCCATTGCAGTAGTATATAGGAATACTTTCATATTGTCCCCAACACGAATCTAATGGACTATCATATATAAAATATAACTTCTTTACAATTTATCTGTGAACTTATTCTTGGCGAACCTATAGAATCAAGTTTGAATACTTAAACGATTTTGCTCACTTTCATGAGATTGAATTTCAAAACTACGGTAGATATAAAATAGTAAAAACAAAACTGACGGATCATCATAACTTGTATCTGCCTCACTTTATCTTCTAGCACAGGCAAAATGGCCTTCTTATAACAATAGATCACCTTTTTGAAAACTCATACAAATGGTTGTGCTATAGTATCATATTTGAAAGATAGTTCTGGTAAACTTTCCTTACAATGATAGTCGTGGAGGACTTTCCCTATATTAGATAGTCCTCACAAACTTCTACGTTAGATTGTTTCGGAGGACTTCCACATTTAAGATCATACAGATGGACTTCCACATTTAAGATCATAATGATAGACTTATACGATTAAGATCGTCCTGACAAACTTCCACGTTTATGGTACTACCATGGCCATGGACTTGAATTCGTTCCATAAAGGGCTCCCATATACGTCTTAAATAAAGGGCTCTTATGTACGAGTGCACATCGAGTCTCTGTATCATTTAACCTCCTTTCCAGGTTTAGTCTGTAACACCCCTAACCCTTATCTGTTGTCGAAATAGGGTTTCGGAGTATTATCAAAACTTGCAGAACATTTTACAAATACTTTATGTAAATTACTATTCATTAACAGAGATCATACAAAATGTCCCTTAATTGGACCCTCGAGGCCCAATACAAGCACTAGAATCGAGTCGGGACTTAGTCGGAAGCTCTAAGAATTTTTTACGAAATTACAAAAATTTTCCAAGGTGCAGGACTCACACGCCCGTGTAGTCCAAGGGACACACTCGTGTGACCTTGGGACATGGCCGTGTTACAAGCCATGTTCGACCTTGTGTAACTCTCTAACTTGTACACAAGGCCATACCACACTCCCATGTGCTAGGCCGTAAGGTTAAGTAATTTAATTTGAAATTAGGTGCACGTTTCACATGGCCAAGACACACTCCCGTGTTCTAGGCCGTGTAGCACACATGGCTGAGACACACGTCCGTGTCTCTGCCTGTGTACTCAATTCTAAGCATTCTGTTTCTCAAAATTAAGGTGCAGCAGACACACGACCTAACTACACGCCCATGTTTTCAGGCCGTGTGTCACACACGGTCTAGACACACGCCCATGTGGACAAAAATAAAGCCATTTTCTAGCCTCATTTGCCACCCTAGTTTACCATTTTCCTACACTAAAACGCACATCCAAATACCAACCAATTCACGCATTCAAATTAAGCAAATTCCATCATTCAACAAGGCATATCATTACATGCATATATGTTTATAATCTTACCTTGGTATATTCCATATGTTAGGCAAAATTTGAACAACCGCTTAATATATATATTTAGCTACCAAAGCATGACATTACAAGTATATCAAAACAACCATTACTAGCCATTCCAATGGCTAGATTACAAACATCATTTTCAAGCCACTAATGGTCAAGTTGTCCTATACATGCCATTATACCAAACTGATTCTATTATATGTATACCCCAAAATAACTAGTTGATAGAGTGACGATGCTTTAATGATGTCTAACCTTCGCTAGCTTCCAAGCACTATAAAATAGGGAAAATAAAATGGAGTAAGCATTACATGCTTAGTAAGTTCGTATAATAGAAACTAAATTTACCAATCCCATTTATTAAATCTAAGCATACAATATCATGATTTTCAATCTATTAGCAAAATTGCCTAACCACATGCATTCAAACAAATATGTTAGTCACCAAAATCTTCATATCAATCAAGTAAACATAGATGAGCTCATCATGCAATATTCTTTCAAGTCATTACAATTTCATCTCAAAATTCAAGAGTTGTGTCCGTTGAATTAATGAAATTATGATGGATGCTCAAGTAGTACAGTCGAGGTGTACGATTCAATAACCCATCAATTTCTTATCCAAGGGTACCAATTAGGGCACTAAATCAAGGAACACACTCTCGAGCCACATATCGTATAACAGGATTACTAGTCCAGGCTAAATCTTTTATATAACGTATGCTCAAAAGGGCTCAATTAGGATTACCAGTCCAGGCTAAACCCTAATCATAGCATATACTCGAGAGGAATTATATCAGGATTACCCGTCCGGGCTAAATCCTTTATATAATGAGTTCAATAGGATTACTCGTCCGAGCTAAGTCCAGTCCGCAACAAATGCAGGATCTTATCAATTTCGGGAAAGCACAAATATTCATCGGAATTCAAAATTCAATCGAGACTTAACCCCTCTTTCACCATTTCAAACATGTATTAAATTTTCCATTATAGCATTCAAGTAATACATTGCAATATAAGTGACATTACATACAAAAACAACATTCAATTAATATAATTACATGCTCGATTAAGTTACACGAACTTACCTTGACACTTGTTCGCGTATAAAATCTACTAATCTAAGACCTTTTCTTTTCCTCGGTCCAACCTCGAATTTGTGTTTTCTGGATCTATAGAAATAGCTTTAATCATCAATTTCTCATATTTCATATTTATTAGAACTCAATTTATGCCCTAGGGAAAATTACCATTTTCCCCTTAACTTTTCCATAAATTCCAATTTCATCCCTAGGCTCGGAAAATGAAATTTGTGCAATTTACTCCCTATTCCAAGCCTAACCAAAACCCCATTACAAAATTTACAGCACATGTATTCATAAAAATTTAGAACTTTTCATCAAATTTTGTAGCTTTACATTTTAGTCCCAAATCATGTTTTCATCAAAAATCACTTTGTAAAAGTTATTTACTTATCAACAAGCTTTCATTTTCTACCATAAATTTCTAATTTTCAGCATATTCATCCATGACCCAAATTTCATACCTTGTAACTTTTCAAATTAATCCCCCAAATAGATGGATTAAGCTATCCCGATTTCAAAAATATCAAAATTACTAAAAACGGGACAAGGAAACTTACCCAATTAAGCCTTGAAAGTTTCTTCTCTCTCTCCTAGGGTTTTCATATAATTTTGGGGTTGAAGATGACAAAAATAATAAGATGATATCTTTTATCATCTAATTAATTATTTTAATTTCCAATTTAGTCCCTACTCTTTTCTAATTTTTCCATGAATGAGTCACCAAAGATCTACATACTTTTCTTTAATGGTCTAATTCCCATATAAGGACCTCTAGTTTTGAATACCATAGCTATTTAATTCTTATGGCTACTAGAATTCAACTTTTGCATTTTATGCGATTTAGTCCTTCTCGTAATTAAACACTTAATCGATAAATTTTGAGTATCAAAATTTTCACACGACATGTCTATCATAATACGGACCATATTATAAAATAAAAATAAACTTTATTTTCGGATCAGATTTGTAATCTCGAAACCATTGTTCCGATTTCACTTAAAAATGGGTTGTTACATAGTCCATCCGAACCTCCCTTAAAGCCACGTAAATATCATGCATATGCAATCCTATGTATGACCATCTGAACCTTCTCAAAGCAACATACATATAATTCATACATATACAAATATTCCACCAACATATATCGTCAATCATGCAAAATATAATAAGCAAATCATACCATTATGCAACCTAATCATATTTACTACCAGTCAGTCATATCAATTCAATGCGCAACAACTCATCACATCAAACCTTTCATATACGTAACATAAGTAACTCACAATCATACAATTTCGTCTCATTACACAACAGATACGAGGCTAGTATTTCATCTATTTAAAATAATCAGATTCATAACTAATAGTATTTGCGTGCTAACACTACATGCACACACAAGACATCAACATCTTTCCTCGAGTTGATTCACCCTTTGTTACACTAAGGCATACATATTCATTACACTAATAACACAGAATACCTCCATTTAAGATATGAGTTCGAGTACTCACCTAGAAGTTGTAACATCCCTTACCCGTATTCAACGCAGGAATAGGGTTACAAAGCATTACCGGACTCAAACCACATTCTATACATATATTTCAGATACAATTAATCAAAATCATATACATTCCATTGACCACCAAACATTTTGTCCCTAACACGAGCCTACGAGGCCCTAAACATGCTTTAGAAGCGGTTCGGGACTAAATCAATAACTTTAAAAACTTTTGAAGTACATAAAAATTTTCTCAAGAATAAGGGACACATGCCCGTGTGGCTCGGTCGTGTCCCTCACACGGCCAACAAACACGCCTATGTCACAGGCGTGTGGGCATTCGAAATGGGATCATATGGCCGTGTCCCAACCCATGTCCGACCCTGTGTAACTCTCTGACATAGGTCACACGGCCAAAACACAAGCCCGTGTGCCCTAAAAATGGCCATACACGCCCATGTGCCAGACAGTGCCAAACCAGTAAGGTTTACTGACTTATGCCACACGGCCAAGTCACACGCCCGTGTGTGAAGCCTTGTAGAGCACACTGACTTGGTTTTAATTTCAACATCAAAAGACACATGGCCATGTAACATAACCATGTGTAACATATGGCTGAGACACAATCCTGTTTCTCTGCCCATGTGGACAAAATATGCTATTTACCAAGCCATTTTGCCACCCAACTTGCACAAACCTATACCAAAACAAATTCTGCAACTCATGGCATAAATATAGGCATTAAAAACAACCAATTTAAGCCTACATCATGCATATTCTATACCACCTTCCTCAAAACATACAAGATACAAAATATACCATACCATTTAGACCAAAATCACATATACAGTTCAAATAAGTATACACATCCAAATATGCATCACTTAGCCTAATTTCACAAGCAAACTAATATCCACAATCAACCATTTGATACTCATAATGCCTATTACCATTAAGCATCACACAACCATCATTCAACACATTTCACAAGACATAGACACACATATATATACATGTTTCAAACATACCAAAATAACAGAAAATGAGCCATCACTCATGGCTATATATATGCAAACCAAAACATATACATTTACTAGCCAATTCAAATGGCTAAACTCATTACCAACACATAACTAAAATGACCAAAGTCCTTATACATGCCATATACTTAAAACATAAGCTCAAAAGTACCCAATTGATAGTTGGATAGTGTGACGATGTCTTCGACGATCCCCGAGTCTGAGCTAGCTTTAAAGCCATTATAAAACATAGAAAATTAAACAAAGTAAGCTATATAGCTTAGTAAGTTCATATGAATTATACTCAATCTTAACATAGATATACCAATCATCAAATTGAACATTTTAACATTTAGATCATTTAACTAATAAACCTTTCACATTTTCAATCATAATCTTATATATGAACTTCGCAACTTCTTTGATTTAAGCTTATATGGTTCATGCACATACTTGTACCATCTTGTATCAATCTCATACACATCCACGTCTTTTATTTACTCGTTGAACCATTCAGAATACTATCGGATACATGGATGCTAGCACCCGAAGTGCCACATATATAGGCAAAGCTATTTCAATCTCATATCACATGTACTACTCATATTAGAGCTATCAACGGGCGTACTCGAAGAAGTTGTGGGTCAAGACGTAGCCACACGGTGCTGCTCACACAAGTTGTCAAGTAACTGCAACAAATGCCGGTATACTCAGCCACCGGTAGGATGTGCAGAACCAGCATTCGGATCACATAATCATAATAATATCTAATGACATATCACTAGTATCCAAATCAATTCCTAAGATTCAACCGGGATTTCGAATGCCGAATCATCGTAGAATTGTTGTTGAACATGTCCAAAGTCTCATATTCATAGTTTATGCAATATCAAAGCATTTAAAATACATTTATAATGAAACTTACTACATACGAACTTACCTTGATTCACAAAAATGATGGAATGAATCGACTAATCCGATACTTTATTTTTCTCCCGATAAGATCTAAGTTTCCCTTTTCTTGACTTATATGTAATCAAGTTTAGCTTATTTAATAACCTAACTATTCAATTTAATCTAAAACACTTATTAAAGCAAATTTACACTTTTGGCCAAAATGTTTCACAAGTTTTACAATTTAATCCTTATTTCATAAAAAAACAAATTCGTGAAATTTAACCACAACCCACGCTAGCCGAATTACAATTACGTCCCTAGCAGCCCATATTTTCCATTTATTTCACATTTTAACCGCAAAGTTTCCACATTTCACAATTTAATCTCTATTTTGCATTTTCACTAAAAATATCTTAACAAAACTTGTATAACTACCATCAAACATTCATAATCTATCATTAAACATCAAAATATTCATGTATTCATCAATGGCAACATCTAAAATCTTTAACAGTTTTGCAAAATAGCCCCTAGGCTAGCTAGACCTAGTGCAACAATCTCAAAAACATAGAAATCACTAAAAAAATCCAACAAAAATGGACTTACAATTAAGCTTGTGTATGGCTGAACCCTAAAATGGACAAAAATGGCTTCCGTCCTTACTTTTTTCATTGAAGATGATGACTAAAAGATGGTATTGTATTTTTATTTTATTTACTTATTCTTTACTTAGCTATTTACTATTATAACCTTTATTTAATTCATCAGAACACTTAATAATATGTCCATATATGTTCACTCATGTTCCAAATGGTCAAATTACAACATAAGGACCTCTAAATTAAGGTTCCATAGCTATTAGATACCTTTACCTAATTGAACTCCACTTTTACACTTTACGCGATTTAGTCTTTTTTTTTTCAAATTAACCATTTAAATGATAAAATTTATTAACAAAAATTTCACGCAAACATATTATCATGCTGTAGAAATTAAAATAATAAGAAAATAATTATTTTAAGTTTGGCTTTGCGGTCCCGAAACCACTGTTCTAATTTGACTAAAAATAGGTTGTTACAACACTCCCCATTGGGATTTTCGTCGCCGAAAATCTTACCAGCAAAAAGGTTAAGGTATTGTTTTCTCATAACTTCTCGGGCTCCCACGTAGCATCTTCGACACCGTATCGTTGCCAAAGTACTTTCATGAAATCTATGCTTTTATTTCTCAACAGTTTAACCTCTTGATCTAAAATTTTAATATGTTCTTCATTGAACGTCATGTCAGGTTGAATTTCAACATCTTCCAGAGAAATTACGTGTGATGGGTCTGATCTATATTGACGTAACATCGACACATGAAATACATTGTGAATATTTTGTAATTCTAACAGTAATGCTAGCCGATATGCCATTGGCCCTATTCTTTCAATGCTAGCCTTATTCTTGCCTTTGCGACCAAATCTAAGGATTTTCTTCCATGGAGATACTTTCAGAAATACTTTATCATTGATCTGAAAGTCAATGTCTTTACGTTTCAAATTCGCATAATATTTTTGTCGATCTGAAGATGCTTTCAAACTATCACGTATTACTTTCACTTTTTCTTCAACCTCTCGAATTAAATCAACCCCGTGAATCTTTTTCTCACTTAGTTCAACCCAATACAATAGAGTTATGCATTTGCGACCATACAAAGCTTTATACGGTGCCATCTTTATACTCGATTGAAGGCTATTGTTATACGTAAATTCAACCAATGATAAAAAATCTCTCCCAGTTGCCTTTGAATTCTAACACACAACAACGAAGCATTTCTTTGAGAACCTATATTACCCTCTTAGATTGGCTATCGGTTTGCGAATGAAAACCTGTACTAAAATTCAACCTCATACCAATAGCTTCTTGTATTTTCTTCCAAAACTATGATATAAACCTCGAATTTCTATCCGAAAGAATCGAAACTGGCACCCCCTGCTATTTAACTATCTCAGAAATGTACAATTCAACCAATCTATCAAGCAAATAATCAATACGTACCGGAATGAAATGTGCTGATTGCGTCAATCGATCAACGAAAACTCAAATAGCATCTTTCTTCCATAAATACAAGGGTCATCTCGATACAAAATCCATCGTAATTCTATCCCATTTCCACTCTGATATCATCACAGGCTATAGTAATCCTGATGACACTTGATGTTCATCTTTGACTTGTTGACAAACTAGACATCTCGATACAAATTCTGAAATGCCTCATTTTATGCCCGGCTACCAATACAATTGTTTCAAGTAATTGTACATTTTGGTACTTCTTGGGTGAATAGATAGACAACTACAATGAGCTTCATGTAAAATTTTCTGAATGAGTTCAAAATTCTTTAGTGCGCAAATTCTGTTTCTGAACATTAAACAATCATCAACTCTGACCTAATAGTCTGGATCACTATTCGACTCACATGGCACTTTTTTAGTTTGTAACTCGGTATCACACTTTTGAGCTTCACAAATTAGCTCAAGAAAAACTGTTTTAGTTTTTAATTCGGCTACTATCGATCCATCGTTAGATAAAGATATCTATGTATTCATCACTCTCAAAGCAAACAGAGATTTTATACTCAAAGCATCTGCAACTACACTTGCTTTCCCTGGATGATAATCAATTACTAACTCATAATCTTTCAATAGCTCAAGCCTTCTCTGTTGTCGCAAATTCAAAATTTTCTAAGTCATTATATACTTCAAACTCTTGTGATCAGTAAAGATGTGACACTTTTCACCGAACAAATGAAGTTGCCAAATTTTCAATGCAAAAACAATTGCGGCCAACTCTAAATCGTGCGTTGGATATTTGTTTTCATGCGGTTTCAACTATCTGGAGGCATAAGCTATCCCTTTTTCCTTTTTGCATTAAAACACAACCCAAACTATTCAAAGATGCATTGCTGTAAAATAAAAATTCTTTACCCGACTCAGGTTGAACTAAAACTAGTGCTTCTGTTAGCAATGCTTTCAATTGTTCAAAACTCTGTTGACATTTTTCTGACCACTCAAACATCACATCTTTCTGCAGTTATCTACTCATTGGTGTAGCAATCATCGAAAATGCCTTAACAAAACGTCGATAATAACAAGCTAACGGCAGAAAACTTCTAACTTCAGATACATTTCTCTGTGGTTTCCAGTCAACAATTATCGAAATCTTGCTCGGATCAACTCTTATACCTTCCACTGAAACAATGAGTCCCAAAAATCCAACTTCTTTGAGCCAAAATTCACATTTATTGAATTTAGCATACAATTGCTTATCTCTCAAGGTTTATAGTACAATTCTCAAATGCTCAGCAAGCTCAGACTCATCTCGAGAGTAAATTAGGATGTCATTAATGAATACAACAACAAATCTGTCTAAATACAGTCTAAAAATCTGATTCATTAAATCCATAAAAATGATCGGAGCATTAGTTAATCCAAAAGGCATAACAAGGAATTCATAATTCCATACCTCGTTCTAAAAGCAGTTTTAGGCACATCTGAATCTTTAACTTGCAACTGATAATAACCAGACCGCAAATCAATTTTCAAAAACATTGTTGCGCCTTTCAACTGATCAAACAAATCATCTATTCTCGGCAACGGATACTTGTTCTTTATTGTAACCTTATTGAACTGTCGGTAGTCAATACACATTCTCATTGATCCGTCTTTTTCTTTATGAACAATACTGGTGCACCCTAGTGCGAAAAACTAGGTCGTGCAAAACCTCTATCCATTAATTCTTGCAACTGATATTTCAACTCTTTAATTCTGTCAGAGCCATTCTGTACGGAGCTATTGATATCGGAGAAGTTCTAGGTACTAACTCAATAGCAAATTCAACCTCTCTTATTAGTGGTAACCCCGGTAAATTTTTTGGAAATACATCCAGATATTTCCAGACTACAAGCACTGATTCAATCTTTGATTCAAAAAATTTTGTATCTAAAACATAAGCAATATAAGCTTCACATCCTTTTCCCACACATATTTGAGATGACATAGACAAAATCACAGTAGGCAATTCACTTGATTCATCTGATTCAATTTGAAAGATTTCACTATTCTGACATTTCAATTCAATAATCTTTCGTCTACAATTCATAACGACATCATGTAGTGTCAATCAATCTATACCCAGAATTACATTGAATTCATCAAACGATAGTAGCATTAAATCAATAGGAAAATAGTAACCTAGAGTCATTAAGTGACAGTTCTTGCAAACTTTATTAACCAGCACATACTTGCCTAAGGGGTTCGATACTTTAATAACAAACTCAGTAGACTGAACAGGAAAATTCTTACTAAATACTAAATTCACATAGATATACGAATGAGTTGATCCCGGATCAATTAATGCAATAACATTAGTGTCGTAAAGAGAAAATGTACTAGTGATCACATCGGGTGGCGACTCCTCTTCGCGAGCGCGAATAGTGTAAGCTCTAGCAGGTGCTCTAGCCTCAGATCTTACTATAGAGTCTCTTGTAGTACTGCATTTACCACTCGCATTTCCCGCATTTCTTGGTGGCTCCCTCTAGTGGCTGTGTAACTCGTCTTGCATTCCAAATCTTATCTTTCTCAGCTAGCTCTAGGCAATCACGTATGAAATGATCTTGTGAACCACATTTGAAACAAGCCCGGTTATTCATTCTACATTCACTAGGATGACGTCTTCCACATTGCTGATATTCAGGTCTATAGTTTCTCACACTGCCAACACTCGATACCGATGTAGCTTGAGCTTTAGTACTTGAGTATTGTTTTCCACGATCTCTACTCAAATGCCCAATTGAAACATTTGGATGAGTGAATGAATCTCTGAATTTCTTTGATAAAGATTGATATGGCTTATTCATTGACCTTTTTCACGAGTCTCAAGTCTCTAGCCTCTGAATCTACTTTTCTCTTTTCTTTGCTAAGCTCCTCGGCTTTGTAAGCTCTGTCAACCAAGACAACAAATTCTTTCAATTCTATAATTCCAACAAGAAGTTTATTATCCTTGTTCAACCTATCAACAAACTGTTTGCACATGATTTCTTCAGTAGAAACAAACTCCCGAGCATACTTGCTCAACTGTACAAATTCACTTTAGTACTTGGTCACAGTCACTCAACCCTATTTCAACTCTAGAAACTCTTTGTGCTTTTGATCGAGAAATCTCTGACTTATGTATTTCTTTCAGAATTCAGTCTGAAAGAAATCCTAGGTCACTATTTCTCTCGGTACCACAGACACTAAAGTACTCCACCACTGAGACGCTGTGTCTCTCAATATTGAAATGGCACACTTTAAACACTCGACTGGCATGCATGAAAATTCATTAAATACTCAAATAGTATTTTCAAGCCAAAATTTGGCTCGTTCGGGACCATCATCCGTGGTAGCTTTAAACTCTTCAGCCCCGTATTTTTGGATTTTATCTACTGGTAGCTTATTCCGTCATTAAAGTTCCACAACTTGTGGGGCTATGGGAACTGGTTGGGGACAAGGTGGGGATGGAGGTTGTTAAGCAGCCAGATTGGTTCTGACAAATTACATGAACCATTCATTCATCATTTGGAAAAAGGTTTCTTTAGCCTCTCCACCATGACTACTCGACATATTTCTAGATTCAGAGGGCGCTGCTCCTTGAGCGTGAGCTAGTGCATTACTCTCAACATCGTCAGCTACAGCTCAATCGGGTCCATTTACTGTACGAAAATACATTTTAAATTGTCAGAAGTCATCACAGTATCATAGGTTATATATGGCATGTATATCTAGACTCTCACACAAGCTACGTTAATCCAAAAATCGACTAAAACATAGCTCTGATACCAATAAATGTAACACCCTTCACTCATATTCAACACAGGAATAAGGTTATGTAGCATTACTAGACTCAAACCACATTCTAAACATCCATTTCACATAAAATTAATCAAATCATATACATTCCATTCACCACCAAATATTTTGTCCCTAATACGAGCCTACGAGGCCCTAAACATGCTTTGGGAGTGGTTCAGGACTAAATTGATAACTTTAAAAACTTTAGAAGTACATAGAAAATTTTCTCAAAAACAGGGGACACACGCCCGTATGGCCCAGTCATGTCTCTCACACGGCTAACAGACATGCCTGTGTCACAGTCTGTGTGGACATTCGAGATGGGATCACATGGCCGTGCCCCAGCCTGTGTCTGACCCCTTGTAACTCTCTGACTTGGGTCACACGGCTAACACACACGCCCGTGTGGCTAGCCCATGTACCCTAAAAATGGCCATACACTCCCATGTTCCAGTCGTGTGCTTAGACGTGCCAAACTTCTAGGGTATACTGATTTATGCCACACGACCAACTAACACGCCCATGTGTGAAGCCGTGTGGAGCATACTGACTTGGTTTCAATTTCAACACCAGAAGACACACGACCTTGTAACATAACTATATGTAACACACGACTGAGACACAAGCCCGTGTGGACAAAATAGGCTATTTACCAAGCCATTTTTCCACCCAACTTGCACAAACCTATACCAAAACAAATTGTACATGTAACGCCCCAAATTTCTGGGAATTCTGTAAAGGTTGTAAAATTTAAAATTCTATGTTCTGTTTGTTATGTGTAGGATTAATTATGTTGGTGGGCCTCTAGAAGGCCCAACCTTAGGATAAAACCCGGTAGTTTTAATTAATTTTAAATCTGTAGGCGAAAGGGGTTCTGATAAATTGGGCTTTTTAAGAATTATTTGTGAAAAATGGATCACAAGGAAGCAAGTGGTTAAGTGGCATGTGACGCCACTGGGAAGGATGTTAGTAGCGTGTGGAAGCTTGGGGAGGACCCAGGTTCAAGTCACAATGACAGCAAATTAATGATTAATTTTTTATGTACAGGAAAGAGAAGTAATGGAACTGAAATAAAAGTCTGTCAGGAAGAGTTTAAGAAGGTAAGGGGATTGAATAAGGATAAAGATAAGGGAGGAGATCTAGGAGTTGATCAAGGAGCAAGAGGTGGTCGGCCAAGGGACTCTAGCATGGGAAATTCGGCTAGGTATTGTAGTAGTGGGAATTTCGGCATTTGGGGTGTGTTGTGCCGAAATTCTGATCATCTTTTCTTCTTCTCTTTTCTTTATTTCTTTTTCTCCATCTACCTTCTCCTCTTCCTTCTCCATAGCCGAACCCTTCTATCTCTTTACTCTTCATGACATCCTTAATCTTTTTATTTTTAGCCTTATAAGTCGAACATCATAAAAAGCTGAAATCCCGAAAGCTTATTCTTTTTGTGCCGATTTCTTATAACCAAAACCACATCTCTTCCCTTCATCATTTGTGGCCGATTCACCAGCCCTCTAAAACCTCAAGTTTTGACGACAAGACCATAGCAAGACCCTCTCGTTTTACCTTTCTAAACACAAGTTGCAAAAAAGCCAAAAAACCCCACATTAAAAGGGACTTGGCCGAATACTGAAGTCACTGAAATATCGACTTTTGTTATCATCTGAGGGCTTAGATCTTCATCGGGATCGAGTGGGAAACTCAATGGAATCAGTCACTAAGGATTCGGTGGTAAGTCTTCGCCAAAACTTAGTCTTCTTACATATTTTAGGAAAAGCCGAAATCCCTAAAAGTTAGGGAGGTTGTCGATTTGGACTTGTAACCCTGAGGGGTCGTAATAACTATTTTGTTTTGGTAATAGCGTGATTTAGAGGCGGTTGATCAAGGGCTTGGATAGGTGGAACGATCGGATCTTTAGAGCTAACCATCTTTCGGCAGTAAGGTAAGAGTAATAAGGGTTTTAGGCATGTTTGGCCGAATGTGGTAGGGGACTATATACTCAATCTTATTTCGATATTTGGAGTAATATTAAGTGATTCAATTGTAGGCAGTTCGTGTGGCTCTCGTCGAGGAAATCCCAAAAACAGGTCTGTAACTGACACCCTCTCATAGGCTAGATCGGCAAAAGCCGAAAAGCCAAAATGCCGACAAGCCGGTATTTTGGGCACTTGCGAGTGTGCGAATGCTCATAAGACGTATGGGTAATTATTACTGGTAATCGGAAGTGATAAAACTGTGGTACGCGCTATTTCGTGCGTTTTGATATTTTGGGCTTAATGGGCCAAAACTAGGTTAATGGGCCAACGGGCCCAATTCGGTAAGAATGCTCGGTAAGTGTTTCTGGCTAAACGTAATGGCTACGATATGAATGAAAACCTTAGAAATAGTCAGATTTACTAGAACATCCCTATGTATGCAAAACTACCATTATACCCCTATGTGTGCAAAATGACCTTTATACCCCTAGGGTTAATTTTGTCTGAAAAGCATGATGAATTAAATCTGTATGATGTATGCCATGAATGAATATTTGTTGCATGGGGACATGGGTTATATTATGGGGGAAGCGTCCTGGTGGCTATGCCACAAATTATCTGTTCTGGTGGCCCTGCCACGTATATCTGTTTTGGTGGCACTGCCACAAAATATCTGTATCTGGTGACTCTGTCACATTTTTTGTATCTGGCAGCCATGCTGCATATTTCTGTGGCGTGTAGCGGTTGGGTGGGTCGAGTAGTCTCCCCACATGGTGAAAGGATGGTATGGGGGTGTATGTGGTTGGATATGGTTGGGTTTCTGCATAAGCATGATATATCCATTCTTGTCTGTTCTGGGCCTACGGGCTTTATTCTGATATCTGTTCTGGGTGGAGACCAACTTATTCTGCCTCTGTGGTTTGAACTGGTTTAGGCTATGGTTGGGTTGGATTACACACTGAGTTACCCAAAACTCACCCCTTATTTTCATCCTCGCAGGTAATCCACAACCATAGTGGGCTTGGAGCTGTGAGGGATTCGGACTGGCCACATGTTTCTACAAACCTGGTTTCTTTCTGGTGAACTGGACGTCCTTTTAATTTCATTTATAGTTTTGGGTTTTAAGCGTAATAAGGCCTTTTAATTATTTTTTTTATGGTTTTGTTTTAGTTTTATTATTTTATTTTATTATGATGAAAAAAACTATGATAACTAAGGAAAATGGATTAGCTTTAGGATGTTTTTCAAAAACATCAAGGGATTTCAAAATAACATGATTACAAGTAAGACTTCCGCTAAGCAAACATTTTCAAACTTAATCATTTCCTTAAGATAGACATAACCAGACGGTTTTCTCAAAATTATACGAGTCGTTAAGGTGTGGCAATGGTGGCGTGCATGTCTAGGATTGGATCCGAAGGGAGCTTGGTACTTAAGCAGTCCGACGGACTCACCTCCTCTTCTTCCCGGTTTCCTACCTGGTGCACAGCTTTTATTCACCTTAACCTGCTTTAAAAAGTATATTTTACAACCTCAACTAAGTTTTTCCAAACTAAGTAAAACGGAACGTTTTGAACGCATCGATGTGGCGCACCGGATCCGGTCATAACGTCTAGGCCGGGTTTGGGGTATTACATTTAGTGGTATCAGAGCCAAGTTGCAACAACTCGGCTGTGGAATTGGTTTACAAAAACGAAGATTTTTAAAAAAAATTAGTTTTTAAAACTGGACTTCTGAAGGTGGCATTCTGAATCTCCAGCCCAAGCCTGTAAGTATTCTAAATTTTTCTGAATATATTCTGAAATATCTATCTGTACTGAAATACTCTAGATAGGATGCTACTGAAACCCTAGAAAAGTTTGCTAAAAGACTGAAACTGTAGCTAGACGTCGATTCTACAAAAACCACCTCTGAATTACTGTTTGAATCATAAAACATCTGTAATAATCATTGGAATGCTAAAATTAATGCATAAAATTCGTAATTAGATTATACGATATGAGTACGCGAGCAGCTCGAGGTAGAGGCCGTGGACGAGGCCGAGGAAGAGCTCGAGTGGGATCTTCGTCTTCAGGACATATGCCAGCGGTAGAAGCACCGGTACCATCGGCAATGGAAGTGGAATTACATGATCATGGTGCCGGGGATGACACCCTATCGCAAGCAATGCTTCGAGTTCTGGAAAGGGTTGTCGGGCCAAGTTCGGGCAACAGAATTCGAGGATCGATTTCTAAATGACTCCGGGCTAACGGAGCGGAGATCTTTAGGGGTGTGTCTGGTGTAGCCCCGAATGTGGCAGAATATTGGTTGGAGGCCACGGAACGAATTATGGATGACTTGGACTGTTCTGTGGAGCAGAAGCTGAAGGGGGTCGTATCGTTGCTACGAGATGAGGCTTATCAATGGTGGCTCACCGTGAGGGATGGAACCCCAGCTGATAGGGTTACTTTGGAGCTGTTTAAGATAGCCTTTAAAGGAAAGTACGTCGGGGCAAGTTATGTGGACGCCCGTAGGAAAGAATTCCTGAATCTGGTCCAAGGAGGCAAAACTGTCGCTGAGTACGAGGCTGAATTTCTGAGGCTGAGTAGGTATGCTGTGGGCATAGTTGCTACGGAGTATGAGCGTAGCGTTCGCTTTGAGGATGGACTCAGAGATGACTTTAAGGTGTTGATTGCTCCGCAGAGGGAGTGTGACTTCGCGGTTCTGGTTGAAAAAGCTAAGATCACTGAGGAGGTAAAGGGTACTGAGAGGCAGAACCGTGAGAAAGATCAGAACCGTTTCTGGAGGGATTCTGGACCTTCGGGTGGAGCAAACAAGAATGCCAAAAGGGCGAGAGTGGAGGAGCCAGTTCGAGCCGTTCCGATGAATGTGGTTAGACCGCCAATCTGTGGGGATTGTGGTAAGGTACACCTGGGTGAGTGTAGGAAACGTTCTGGTGCTTGTTTCCGATGTGGATCTATGGAGCATAGAGTTAAGGACTATCCATAGAGAGCTGATCAGGCTCAGGTTGCTGTACAGAGGGTTGTTCAACCCATGAGAGGTGGACCACAACCACCGAGAGGACGTGGACAAGGTAGGGGCGAAAATGGGAATGGAAATGGTCGAGGTCGAGGGGCGCCTGGCAGGGGAGTCGGAAATGCTGAGGCTCGGAAACCAGCATTGGTGTATGCAGCTCGTCGTCGAGAGGAGGGCGACGCACCTGATGTCATAACTGGTACATTTTTAGTTTCTAATATGCCGTATACTGCCTTGGTGGATATTGGATCTACTCATTCTTATGTTGCGTGTGCCATATCTGGGTCTTTGGGAGTGCATTCTGAGGAGATAGTGAGTGGGGTATCTGTGTTAAGTCCTTTGGGTCACTCGGTTAGGGTAGACAAACTGTATAAGGATGTACCCTTAGAAACTCAAGGTAGGATCTTTCCTGGCGATCTAATGGAGTTGCCGTTTGGAGAATTTGACATCATTCTGGGAATGTACTGACTTGTTAAGCATAAGGCGACTCTGGACTATGCTGCTAAGTGAATGGTGCTAAGGACCATGGAAGGGGATGAGGTTATGGTGATAGGTGAGCGAAGGGACTATTTGTCTAATGTGATATCGGCATTGAGGGCTGAAAAGTGAATTCGAAAAGGTTGTGAGGCCTATTTGGCATTTGTAAGTCAACCAGATGTAGAGGGGTTGACAGTGGATAAGGTTAGAACTGTAAAAGAGTTCCAAGATGTCTTTCCGGAGGAGCTACCGGGATTGCCTCCAAACCGAGAAGTCAAATTTGGAATCGACCTGTTGCCTGGGACAGCACCAGTGTGCGTTGCACCATATAGGATGGCACCGAAGGAGTTAGTGGAGTTAAAGGCGCAAATTCTGGAATTGTTGGATAGGGGCTTTATTAGGCCAAGTGTGTCTCCATGGGGAGCACCGGTGCTATTCGTGAAGAAGAAGGATGGGACGATGCGCATGTGCATTGACTATCGCCAGTTGAACAAACTGACGATTAAGAATAAGTACCCTCTGCCGAGGATTGACGATCTGTTCGATCAGCTTAAAGGAGCTACTGTATTTTCCAAGATCGATCTTCGATCTGGATATCATCAGTTAAGGGTCAAGGAGGCAGATCTTCATAAGACAGCATTCAGGACTCGCTATGGTCATTATGAGTTTCTGGTTATGCCATTTGGACTAACAAACGCTCCTGCAGCGTTTATGGATCTAATGAATCGTGTGTTCCAACCATTTCTGGATCGGTTCGTGGTCGTCTTTATTGACGATATTCTGGTATATTCTGAGACCGAAGCAAAACATGATGAGCATCTCTGCACTGTGTTGCAAGTGTTAAGGGAGAAGGAACTTTATGCGAAGTTCAGCAAGTGTGAGTTCTGGTTGAGGGAGGTAACCTTTTCGGGGCATGTGGTCTCTGCAGAGGGGATTAGAGTGGATCTTCGAAAGATTGAAGCAATTTTGGAATGGAAGCCACCTAGGTCGGTTTCAGAAATTCAAAGTTTCCTAGGATTGGTAGGTTACTACAGAAGGTTTGTGGAAGGTTTTTGGGTGATGGCAGCACCTCTCACAAAACTCATAAGGAAAGGAGTACCGTTTGTATGGACGGAGAAGCAGCAAGAAGCTTTTGAGAGGTTGAAGAAAGTTCTGACTGAAGCACCTGTGTTAATTCAACCCGAGTCTGGGAAAGATTTTACTTTGTACAGTGATGCATCTCACGTAGGTTTGGTTTGTGTGTTGATGCAAGAGGGTAAGGTAGTTGCTTATGCATCTCGATAACTTAAGCCTCACGAAGGGAACTATCCTACTCATGATTTGGAGTTAGCAGTAGTGATCTTTGCGCTTAAAATTTAGAGACACTACTTGTATAGGGAAAGGTGTATTATATACACAGATCATAAGAGTCTGAAGTATTTGCTGACTCAGAAGAAACTGAACCTTAGGCAAAGGAGATGGATTGAGTTGCTTAAGGATTATGATTGTTCAATCGAATATCACCCAGGCAAGGCTAATGTGGTGGCCGATGCTCTAAGTCGTAAAGCTGTATCTGATCTGAGAGCAATGTTTGCTCGTCTAAGTCTGTTTGACGATGGAAGTCTGTTGGCAGAATTGCAAGTAAGGCCAACCTGGGTGGATCAGATTAAAGAGAAGCAGTTGAAGGATGAGTCTTTGCTCCCTCGTTTTCAACAAGTTAAGGAAGGGGGAACTTCTGAGTTTGGGATAAATGATGGTGGGGTTCTGTGTTTTCGAGGAAGAATTTGTGTTCCGAAGGACTCTGACTTGAGACAGTCAATTTTGAAGGAAGCTCATGGGGGACTTTGTGCCATGCATCCTGGAGGGAATAAGTTGTACCATGACTTGCGAGAACTATATTGGTGGCCTGGACTTAAGCGAGAGGTAACTGAATTTGTGGGGAAATGTCTGACATGCCAGCAAGTGAAAGCTGAGCATCAGTTACCTTCTAGATTGTTGCAGCCAGTAAAAATACCACTTTGGAAATAGGAGAGGGTAACCATGGACTTTGTGAGTGGACTACCCTTGTCACCATCGAAGAAAGACTCGATATGGGTGGTTGTGGATAGGTTGACCAAGTCGGCTCATTTTATACCTGTTTGTACAGAATTTTCTCTTTAGAAGTTAGCCAAGTTGTATGTGGCGGAGATTGTGCGACTGCATGGAGTTTCGGTTTCGATTATCTCTGATCGGGATCCTAGATTCACATCTCGGTTTTGGAAAAAGTTGCATGAGGCGTTGGGAACGTGATTGAATTTTAGTATGGCTTTCCATCCTCAAACTGATGGTCAGTCGGAAAGAGTTATTCAGATTCTAGAAGACATGTTGAGGGGATGTGTTATTGATTTCCGAGGTAGTTGGGAGGATTACTTGCCTTTGGCAGAGTTTGCATACAACAATAGTTATCAGTCGAGTATTCGAATGGCACCTTATGAAGCACTGTATGGGCGAAGGTGTCGAACACCTAGTTGTTGGACTGAACTGGAGGAGCGACATGTTCTTGGACCTGAGTTGGTGGCAGATACTGAGGATAAGGTCAGGTTAATTAGAGATCGGTTAAAGGAAGTGTCTGATAGGCAAAAGTCGTATGCAGGTCTGAGTTGGTGGCAGATACTGAGGATAAGGTCAGTGGGCGATATGGTCTTCTTGAAGGTTTCACCTTGGAAGAAGATACTAAGGTTTGGCAAGAAGGGCAAGTTGAGTCCGCAGTTCATTGGGCCTTATCGGGTTTTGAAGCGAGTAGGCCCAGTGGCTTATCAGTTGGAATTGCCTCCAGAGCTAGACAGGATTCACGATGTTTTTCACGTCTCCATGTTAAGGCGTTATCGTTCTGACCCTACTCATGTCGTGCCGGTTGCAGAAATTGAGGTGCAAACTGATTTGACCTTTGAGAAGGAGCCTGTACAAATATTGGATCGAGACGTTAAGGTTCTGAGGAGGAAATCGGTACCATTAGTGAAAGTGCTTTGGCGTAACCATGGCAGAGAAGAAGCTACTTGGGAGCCAGATGAGGCAATGCCGCAACAATACCCTCATCTGTTCGGATCAGGTAAATTTCAAGGAAGAAATTTCTTTAAGGAGGGTAGAGTTGTAACGCCCCAAATTTCCGGGAATTCTGTAAAGGTTGCAAATTTTAAAATTCTGTGTTCTGTTTGTTATGTGTAGGATTAATTATGTTGGTGGGCCTCTAGAAGGCCCAAGCTTAGGATAAAACACAGTAGTTTTAATTAATTTTAAATCTGTAGGGGAAAGGGGTTCTGATAAATTGGGCTTTTTAGGAATTATTTGTGAAAAATGGATCACAAGGAAGCAAGTGGTTAAGTGGCATGTGACGCCACTGGGAAGGATGTTAGTGGCGTGTGGAAGCTTGGGGAGGACCCAGGTTCAAGTCACAATGACAGCAAATTAAGTGATTAATTTTTTATGTACAGGAAAGGGAAGTAATGGAACTGAAATAAAAGTCTGTCAGGAAGAGTTTAAGAAGGTAAGGGCATTGAATAAGGATAAAGATAAGGGAGGAAATCTAGGAGCTGATCAAGGAGCAAGAGGTGGCCGGCCAAGGGACTCTAGCATGGGAAATTCGGCCAAGGAGCAAGAGGTGGCCGGCCGAAATTCTGATCATCTTTTCTTCTCCTCTTTTCTTTATTTCTTTTTCTCCATCTACCTTCTCCTCTTCCTTCTCCATAGCCGAACCCTTCTATTTCTTTACTCTTCATCACATCCTTAATCTTTTTATTTTTAGCCTTATAAGCCGAACATCATAAAAAGCCAAAATCCCGAAAGCTTATTCTTTTTGTGCCGATTTCTTATAACCAAAACCACATCTCCTCCCTTCATCATTTGTGGCCGATTCACCAGCCCTCTAAAACCTCAAGTTTTGACGACAAGACCATAGCAAGACCCTCTCGTTTTACCTTTCTAAACACAACTTGCAAAAAAGCCGAAAAACCCCACATTAAAAGGGACTTGGCCGAATACTGAAGTCACTAAAATATCGACTTTTGTTATCATCTGAGGGCTTAGATCTTCATCGGGATCGAGTGGGAAACTCATTGGAATCAGTCAATAAGGAATCGGTGGTAAGTCTTTGCCAAAACTTAGTCTTCTTACATATTTTAGGAAAAGCCGAAATCCCTAAAAGTTAGGGAGGTTGTCGATTTGGACTTGTAACCCTGAGGGGTCGTAATAACTATTTTGTTTTGGTAATAGCGTGATTTAGAGGCGGTTGATCAAGGGCTTGGACAGGTGGAACGATCGGATCTTTGGAGTTAACCATCTTTCGGCAGTAAGGTAAGAGCAATAAGGGTTTTAGGCATGTTTGGCCGACTGTGGTAGGGGACTATATACTCAATCTTATTTCGATATTTGGAGTAATATTAAGTGATTCAATTGTAGGAAGTTCGTGTGGCTCTCGTCGAGGAAATCCAAAAAACAGGTGTGTAACTGACACCCTCTCATAGGCTAGATCGGCAAAAGCCGAAAAGCCGAAATGCCGACAAGCCGGTATTTTGGGCACTTGCGAGTGTGTGAATGCTCGTAAGACGTATGGGTAATTATTACTGGTAACCAGAAGTGATAAAACTGTGGTACGCGCTATTTCGTGCGTTTTGATATTTTGGGCTTAATGGGCCAAAACTAGGTTAATGGGCCAACGGGCCCAATTCGGTAAGAATGCTCGGTAAGTGTTTCTGGCTAAACGTAATGGCTACGATATGCATGAAAACCTTAGAAACAGTCAGATTTACTAGAATACCCCTATGTATGCAAAATGACCTTTATACCCCTAGGGTTAATTTTGTCTGAAAAGCATGATGAATGAAATCTGTATGATGTATGCCATGAATGAATATTTGTTGCATGGGGACATGGGTTATATTATGGAGGAAGCGTCCTGGTGGCTATGCCACAAATTATCTGTTCTGGTGTCACTGCCACAAAATATCTGTATCTGGTGACTCTGTCACAATTTCTGTATCTGGCAGCCATGCTGCATATTTCTGTGGCGTGTAGCAGTTGGGTGGGTCGAGTAGTCTCCCCACATGGTGAAAGGATGGTATGGGGGTGTATGTGGTTGGATATGGTTGGGTTTCTGCATAAGCATGATATATCCATTCTTGTCTGTTCTGGGCCTACGGGCTTTATTCTGATATCTGTTCTGGACTGAGGCCAACTTATTCTGTCTCTGTGGTTTGAACTGATTTAGGCTATGGTTGGGTTGGATTACACACTGAGTTACCCAAAACTCACCCCTTATTTTCATCCTCGCAGGTAATCCACAACCATAGTGGGCTTGGAGCTGCGAGGGATTCGGACTGGCCACATGTTTCTACAACCTGGTTTCTTTCTAGTGAACTGGACGTCCTTTTAATTTCATTTATGGTTTTGGGTTTTAAGTGTAATAAGGCCTTTTAATTATTTTTTTATGGTTTTGTTTTACTTTTATTATTTTATTTTATTATGATGAAAAAAACTATGGTAACTAAGGAAAATGGATTAGCTTTAGGACGCGTTTTCAAAAACATCAAGGGATTTCAAAATAACACGATTACAAGTAAGACTTCCGCTAAGCAAACGTTTTCAAACTTAATCATTTCCTTAAGATAGACATAACCAGACGGTTTTCTCAAAATTATACGAGTCGTTAAGGTGTGGCAATGGTGCTGTGCATGTCTAGGATTGGATCCGAAAGGAGTTTGGTACTTAAGCAGTCCGACGGACTCACCTCCTCTTCTTCCTGGTTTCCTACCTGGTGCACAGCTTCTATTCACCTTAACCTGCTTTAAAAAGTATCTTTTACAACCTCAACTAAGTTTTTCCAAACTAAGTAAAACGGAACATTTTGAACGCATCGATGTGGCGCACCGGATCCGGTCATAACGTCTAGGCCAGGTTTGGGGTGTTACAGTACAGCTCATTGCATAAATATAAGCATTTAAAACAACCAATTTAAACCTAAATCATGCATATTCTATACTACCTTCCTCAATACATACAAGCTACAAAATATACCATACCATTTAGACCAAAATCACATATACAGTTCAATTAAGTATAGACTTCCAAATATGCATCACTTAGCCTAATTTCACAAGCAAGTTAATATCCACAATCAACCATTTGATACTCATAATGCTTATTACCATTAAGCAACACACAACCACCATTCAACACATTTCACAAGACATACACACATATAAATATACATATTTCAAACATACCCAAATAACTGAAAATGAGCCATCACTCATGACTATATAAACACAAACCAAAACATATACATTTACTAGCCAATTCAAATGGCTAAACTCATTACCAACACATAACCAAAATGACCAAAGTCCCTATACGTGCCATATACTTAAAAAATAAGCTCAAAAGTACCTAATTGATAGTTGGATAGTGTAATGATGTCTCCGACAATCCCCGAGTCTGAGCTAGCTTTAAAGTCACTATAAAACATAGAAAATTAAACAAAGTAAGCTATATAGCTTAGTAAGTACATATGAATTATACTCAATTTTAACATAGATATACAAGTCATCTGTAAAACTCCTAATCCGTATCCGTCGTCGGACTAGGGTTAAAGGCGATACCGGACAAATCGAAACATTTAATATTCATTTCACAATCATTATAGCATCATAGCCATACATCAATATAAAGTCCCTTATATAGGTCATTGAGACCTTGAGCATACATTAGAAAGAGGACGGGACTAAATCGAGCACATACAAAATTTTTTGAAACTTAAACATTTTTCAAAGTTGTACTGGTCACACGCCCGTATGAATAGGCTGTATGCCTCACACGGATTTAGACACGCTCGTGTGTCTAGGCCATGTCAAAACAAGGCATACATACTAACTTGTCCACAAGGCCACACGACACGCCGGTGTGCCAGGCCATGTGAAAATTAGGGAGGCTACTAACTTGGGTCACACAGCTACTCACATGCCCGTGTATCTAGCCCGTGATTGAAACTGACTTGGCAACACGGCCTTGCACACGCCCGTGTGTGCGACCTTGTGGTATGTTTAGGCTCATTTCGAAATGGCCCTCGAGCAACACGACTGAGACACACGCTCATTTCCCTACCTGTGTGGGCAAAAATTGGCCATTTGTAAGGCCAAATTGCCACCCATAAAGGGTTCTCCCTACAAGCATCAAACCAAGCACATTTGCACTATAATTTTAGCCAATTTCAATGCCAAAACTTACATCATTCATACCATAACATTATCAACCAACTCCATGCTTAGTAGTCATACCAAATTATACCAAAATATAAGACCAAATCATATCTAAACTTTTGTTTCATAACCTCATTTTACATCATTCAAACACATGTTATAAACTTACCAATATCTCAAATTTGCACATACCAAAATTTACCAATATTGGCCATTTCATTTGGTCATTTATAAACACATCACATAAGTATAATTTGCATCACATATCATATACCAAAATCAAACGATAAGTTCAACCACAAACTAGACATATGACATGACATGATATATATATACACTTCACAACACATAATCAACTACTTCTAGCCTATACATGCCATACTTCAACATATACATTTCCAAAAGGTACCAAAATAGAGTTCGATAGTGTGGTGACGATCCTCGATGATCTCGGAGCTCCCGATAGCTATGATATCTATAAAATAATGCAAACACACACAAAGTAAGCTTCAAAAGCTTAGTAAGCCACATACAAATAAACTTATCAACTTAAGCATATAACTATCATAAAATACATATACTTCATGGCTAATATACTAACATTTACCACATAGTTCACATACAATTAACATATTTCCAATCCATTTGCTCATATAACATATTTTCTCATAGTTATACCATATGTTCACAAAGGTACATGTACTTACCTTTCATTCTCAATGTAGTATACAATTCAAACATACCTGTATAGAATATGCATTTCACATAATCGTTCTTATCTCGAAATGCTCGTTGAATCATTCAGAATCATAAGGATACGTGGAAAACAAAGAAAGCTCGTACAATGCCAACGTCCCAGACGTGGTCTTACATGTAATCAAATATCGATGCCACTATCTCAAACAAGGTCTTACACGAAATCAAATACGATGCCATCGTCCCAGACATGGTCTTACACGTAAATCATAAGTCGATGCCAACGTCCCAAATGTGGTTTTACACGAAAAACATATCAGATCCTATGTCATGACATATGTATCCTAACTATTCCTAAGGTTCGTGCGGGGCATTTCGGGCATCAAAACTTTGTCGATACTTTCTCGAATATCTTATATTCAGCTCTTATATTATCATTCATCACAATACAATGACATATATATATAAATCAATTCAAACACATTTATTTGTATATCGACTTACCTTATATGGAAATGAATAGAAATGAGCAACTATTCAACGACTTTAAATTTCCCTCGATCTAATTTCGTTTTCTTTCGTTCTTGATATATATCAATTCAAATTTTACTCTTTTATTCACCAAATCATTCAAATCAATCCACAAACACATATTTAGGGAATTTTAAAACTTAGCACTCACATTTTCAAATTTTGACACTTTAGTCCCTAATTTACAAAATCACAAAATACACAAAATTTCCTTTTACACATGCTTAGCTGAATTTTTATGGAGTTCATACAAGTCCATATATTTCATTTATTTCACATTTTAGCCCCTCAAATTACAAATTTCACAATTTAGCCCATTTTACTCAAATTCATCAAAAAATCGAAGACAAAATATACTAACCCTAAACATATCTTTCATTTACTAACATCAAACTTCATCAAAACTCACAGTTTCATTAATGGCTCAACTCAAAATCATTAACAAAATCAGAAATTAGGGCATGGGCTCGATAGAATACAGTACAACGATTATAAAAATGTAGAAATTATCAAAAACAGAACAAAATCCATACCTCGATTGAGCTTTAGCATAGCCGAACCCTAGATGGTTCTTTTTATTTGATTTTCGGTTGAGGAAGACTTAAAATAAACTAATTTTAGCATTTATTTTATTTAATTCATCATTTATACATAGATTACCATTATGCCCTTAATTAATAAACATTTAATTCATTAACATATAAAGTTACCAGTGTCCACTCATACTTCTAATGGTCAAATATCAACATAAGGACCTTTCATTTACAAAGACATATCAAATAGGCACTTTAACAATTAGAAGGCCACTTTTACAATTTAATTTGTGGTCTCAAAACCACTATTTTGATTTGAATAAAAACAGGCTGTTACAATTCTGGCCCAGCTTACTTTGCCTTTACGATAACAATTTTGTACTTGAAAGCTAAAATTCTTGCAAACGTAAAGAAGACAGGTCATAGCCGAGGCACAATCACAGATTGGGACCTCTACGAATAGCCGGAGACTCTATTCTGTAGCAAGAAGTTGAAGAATGCAAGGATCCAGGAGAAGAAGAAGAAGAAGAAGATCCCGTAATGGTCGAACCGATTCAGTCAACTGAAATCCTTGATAAGGCAAAATCAATAGAACCAGTAAACAAACCTTGCATCGCAACTTCAATGTTCAAGACTCAATTGCCTCACCCAGATCTTCGAGATGAGCTGTCAAAGTTGATGAACATAATCCAACATATGTAGTGGCAGCAACGAGCTTATTAGAGATATTCAAAAGTACAGGATTACTCAATGAGAAGCGCTCTTAAGATAATATTCAATGACCCATTTATTTTTGTGCCTGAGTTTCCAGATTTTATATTTGAACCATGGAGTCCACTATTGAAGAGGGAGAGAAGCGATTCATGCAAAAACAAAGATGATGGAGCAAAAGATAAGTTGGATTGTGAGGGATCTGCAAATAAATACAAAAGGGGGATTTTAACTTTATTTTATTTTCGTTCTTAGGTTAAGAAGGGCAAGTTGAGTCCGCGGTTCATTGGGCCTTATCTGATTTTGAAGCGAGTAGGCCCAGTGGCTTATCAGTTGGAATTGCCTTCAAAGTTAGATAGGATTCACGATGTTTTTCACGTCTCCATGTTAAGGCGCTATCGTTCTGACCCTACTCATGTCGTGCCGGTTGCAGAAATTGAGGTGTGAACTGATTTGACCTTTGAGGAGGAGCCTGTACAAATATTGGATCGATACGTTAAGGTTCTGAGGGGGAAAACTGTACCATTAGTGAAAGTGCTTTGGCGTAACCATGGCAGAGAAGAAGCTACTTGGGAGCCAGAGGAGGCAATGCAACAACAATACCCTCATCTGTTCGGATCAGGTAAATTTCGAGGACGAAATTTCTTTAAAGAGGGTAGAGTTGTAACTCCCCAAATTTTTGGGAATTCTGAAATTTTTTTTAAAAATTAAAAAAATTATGTGTTCTGCTTGTTAAGTGTAGGTTTAATTGTGATAGTGGGCCTCTACAAGGCCCAAGCTTAGGATAACCCGATAGTTTTAATTAATTTTAATTCCATAAGAGAAATGGGTTCTGGTAAATTGGGCTTTGAGGAATTAATTGTGTAAAATAGATCACAAGGAAGCAAGTGGTGAAGTGGCATGTGACGCCACAGGGAAGGCTATAAGTGGCGTGTGGAAGCTAGGGAGGACCCAAGTTCAAGTCACAATGATAGCAAATCAAGGGATTAATTTTTATGAACAGAAAAGGTAAGTAATGGAACTGAAGTAAAAGTCTGTCAGGAGGAGTTTGAATTGCTCAGGAGATTGAGTAAGGAGGGGATAAGGGAGAGGATTTAGGAGCTGATCAAGGAGGATGGTGTTGGCCGAATAGTGGACTCTTGAGGAGCAAGAGTTGGCCGGCCAAGGGTTTCTTTAGGGGGGAAATTTCGGCTAGGTCAAAAGCTAGGTATAAATTCGGCATTTGGAAGTGTTGTGCCATTTTTTTCTTTTTTGACCATTCTTCCTTCTCTTCCTTTCTTTTCTTTTCTTTTTCTCTCCATCTATCTTCCTTCTTCTTTCCCTATAGCCGAACCCTTCCATTATTCTATTCATCTCCACGTTCTTATCATTGTTCTTAAGCCTTATATACAAAAGCCGAAATCCCGAAAGCATGATTCTTTTTGTGCCAATTTCTTTTAACCAAAACCACATCTCTTCTCTTCATCATTTGTGGCCGATTCACCAGTCCTCTAAAACCTAAAGTTTTGACGGCAAGACCATAGCAAAAACCCTCTCGTTTTACCTTTCTAAACACAAGTTGCAAAAAAGCCGAAAACCCCACATTAAAAGGGACTTGGCCGAATACTAAAGTCACTGAAAGCTCGACTTTTGTTATCATCTGAGGGCTTAGATCTACAGTGGGATCGAGTGGGAAACTCATTTGAATCATTCACTAAGGAATCGGTGGTAAGTCTTCTCCAAAACTTAGTCTTCTTACATATTTTAGGAAAAGCCGAAATCCCTAAAAGTTAGGGAAGTTATCGATTTGGACTTGTAACCCTAAGGGGTCGTAATAAATATTTTGTTTTGGTAATAGCATGATTTAGAGGCAGTTGATCAAGGGCTTGGACAGGTGGAACGATCGGATCTTTGGAGTTAACCATCTTTCGGCAGTAAGGTAAGAGCAATAAGGGTGTTAGGCATGTTTGGTCGAATGTGGTAGGGGACTATAGACTCAATCTTATTTCGTTATTTGGAGTAATATTAAGTGATTCAATTGTAGGCAGATCGTGTGTAGATCTCGTCGAGGAAATCCCAAAAACAGGTGTGTAACTGACACCCTCTCATAGGCTAGATCGGCAAAAGTCGAAAAAGTCGAAATGCCAAAAAACCGGTGTTTTGGGCACTTACGAGTGTGCGAATGCTCGTAAGACGTATGGGTAACTATTACTGGTAATCAAAAGTGATAAAACTGTAGTACGCGCGATTTCGTGCTTTTTGATATTTTAGGCTTAATGGGCCAAAACTGGGTTAATGGGCCAACGAGCCCAATTCGGTAAGAACGCTCGGTAAGTGTTTCTGGCTAAACGTAATGGCTACTATAAGCATGAAAACCTTAGAAATAGTTAGATTTACTAGAATACTCCTATGTATACAAAATGACCTCTATACCCCTAGGGTTAATTTTGTCTGAAAAGCATGATGAATTAAATCTGTGTGATGTATGCCATGAATGTATATCTGTTGCATGGGGACATGGGTTATATTATGGAGGAAACGTCCTGGTGGCTATGCCACAAATTATCTGTTCTGGTGGCCCTGCTACATATATCTGTTCTGGTGGCACTGCCACAACATATTTGTATCTGGTGACTCTGTCACATTTTCTGTATTTGGCAGCCATGCTGCATATTTCTGTGGCGTGTAGCGGTTGGGTGGGTCGAGTAGTCTCCCCACATGGCGAAAGGATGCAATGGGGGTGTATGTGGTTGGATATGGTTGGGTTTCTGCATAAGCATGATATATCTGTTCTGGTCTGTTCTGGGCCTATGGGCTTTATTCTGATATCTGTTCTGGGCTGAGGCCAACTTATTCTGTCTCTGTGGTTTGAACTGATTTAGGCTATAGTTGGGTTGAATTACACACTGAGTTTCCCAAAACTCACCCCTTATTTTCATCCTCGCAGGTAATCCTCAACCATAGTGGGCTTGGAGCTGTGAGGGATTCGGACTGGCCACATGTTTCTACGAACCTGGTTTCTTTCCGGTGAACTGGACGTCCTTTTAATTTCATTTATGGTTTTGGGTTTTAAGTGTAATAAGGCTGCTTACTTATTTTTATGGTTTTGTTTTACTTTCATTATTTTATTTTATTCTGATGATAAAAAAAAACTATGATAACTAAGGAAAATGGGTTAGCTTTGGAACGCATTTTCAAAAACATTAAGGGATTTCAAAATAACACGATTACAAATAAGACTTCCGCTAAGCAAACATTTTCAAACTTAATCATTTTCTTAAGATAGACATAACCAGACGGTTTTCTCAAAATTATTCGAGTCGTTAAGGTGTGGCAATGGTAGTGTGCATGTCTAGGATTGGATCCGAAGGGAGCTTGGTACTTAAGCAGTTCGACAGACTCACCTCCTCTTTTTCTGGTTTCCTACCTGGTGCACAGCTCCCATTCACTTTAACCTATATTAAAAATGTAACGCCCCCACGCCCGAGACCATCGCCAGAGTCGAGTATGAG
Source organism: Gossypium hirsutum (assembly GCF_007990345.1). Taxonomy (NCBI): domain Eukaryota; kingdom Viridiplantae; phylum Streptophyta; class Magnoliopsida; order Malvales; family Malvaceae; genus Gossypium; species Gossypium hirsutum. The sequence goes on from NC_053435.1 coordinate 65,871,330, forward strand.
GTGTTACTAAGCTTAGTTTAACATTTTTAGAACTTTGGATTATTGTTTCTACATTCACAGCTTTTAAGCTACTTACGTCACAGTCACAAGAAAAATCATATCTCGAGTTACGAAACTCGAAATCAAGATCCGTAAATTTTTTCTGAATCTAGACTCATATACCTATCTACTAAATTTTTTTCTAGAATTTTTGGTTGGGCCAATTAGTACAGTTTATTAGTTAAAGTTACCCCTGTTTCAGGACTCGACTGGTCTGACCTCTGTTTACTACAAACCACATTTCTCTCTGTAAAAAATTCATATGACTATGTGATTTGTTTCTACTAAAACTAGACTCAATAAAGATTCTGAGTATATAAAATATACCACCTAATTATATCTTTATAATTTATAATGAATTTCTAAAGTTGGAACAGGGGATTCAGAAACTGCTATGACCCTGTTTAACTAAAATTCAAATATCTTCTAACATATAATTCCTTTACCTGTTTCATTTGTTTCATGTGAAACTAGACATAATAAGATTCAATTTGATATGTATTCCATCACCAAATTCAATTTCTATGATTTTTAATAAATTTTCAAACTCACGACAGTGTTGCTGCAGTATTCTGTTTATGGCAAATTTCATCCTTTTTATGAGTTTTTATGCACTAAGTATCTTAATAGTTTTCCTTAACATCAAACATAATCTACACTAACCATTTTCATAATTTATCATTATCAAGCATTTCCTCAACCATTCCACAACCATACCGTAAGATCATTTACACAAAATAGGTATATTGCTATACATGCCATACTTAAATTTACAAGCCATTTACCAAAAGTCTTCCGGATAGTGTGACTGAGCCTTCGACCTATCCCGACTCCTGAGCTGGCTTGTCCAAAACTACAATGAGTAAGAAGGAGGGAGTAAGCATAAATGCTTAGTAAGTTCATATGCAAATAATAAGTAACATAACAAACAGTTATACCAATCAACATTAGCATACATCACTAAAACACATATCACATTTCTGATCATTTTTCATCATCTTATTACCTTATAGTGGTTGTATCAGTACTCAACCCAAGGATTAAATACATACCTGTCTAAAATATCCATTTCACATCACTCACCAATACTTCTCTTTACATCTCGAATATTCCTCCATTGAGTAGAACTTTACCCGTTGAACACATCGGAATATAATTCGGATACATGGATAATTTGCATATAAGTGCCACATATTCAATCAAGCAATCATGTAACCCGCCCATAAGCGAACTCAGACTCAACTCAACGAGCTCGGGCGTTCCCATCCATAAGTGAACTCGGACTCAACTCAACGAGTTCGGATGCCTAGTTACATCTCACGAACTCGGACTCAACTCAACGAGTTCAGATGCCTAGTTACATCTCACGAACTCGGACTCAACTCAACGAGTTCGGACATTCGCATCCATAAGTGAACTCGGACTCAACTCAACGAGTTCGGATGCTCAACCATCCTAGTGACATGTCACTTGTATCCTAATCTATTCCTAAGGTTCAAACGGGCTTTTTCCTCGAACACTTATCCTTGCCGTCTTCCGTAGAATGCCGAAATCAATACTCTGTAACAATTATATTTAACAAGTAGTTCACATAATTTACATATTATTTGAAATTAACCATAAAGCAGACATTTCATAATAAAATTTAGCATAACATATAATTAACATCAATAACTTAAAAATAACCATTATGCTACATTATTTACACATGAACTTACCTTGGTACCAAAATACAAAGATTTTGCAATTTAGTCCACAATCTTTTCTTTTCCTCGATTGAGGTCGATTCCACGTCTTTCTTGATCTAAAATAACACATTTAGCTTATTTAATACTCACATTATCAAATTAATCCTTAACTCAAATTTTGGCAAAATTACAATTTTACCCCTAAACTTTTGCATATTTACATTTTTGCCCCTAGGCTCGAGATTAAACTTTATTCCTTATTCTTATGTTTTACAACATGCTGATCTCTTTTCTCTTCTATGGCAACATCAAATTCTCACTCTAACATGTACGTATGACTATTAGATATTTTTACCGATTAAGCCCTTTTACTCGTTTTCACTCAAAACCGAGTAGCACAAGTTGTCTAACATAATTTAAAACCCCATATTCTATCATAAAACATCAAAATACACAAATTTCACCTATGGGTATTTTTCCAAATATGAACCCTAAGTTGAATTATTGTTAGCATAAGCTTAATCGAGCTACCGGGATCTCAAAAACGTAAAAATCATTAAAAACGGGGCTTGGAATCACTTACTATGGAGCTTGGAAGCTTGAAACAAACCCTAGCTATGGAGAACCCTTGAAATTTCAGCCTAATGAAGAAGATGGACAAAAATTGGCTTTTAATTTTGTTTTTAATTCATTTTAATAACTAAATGACCAAAATACCCTTACTACTAAACTTTCCAAAAATTCCTTCCATGTCCTAATTTTGTCCATGAACTTAAAATTGGTCAAATTTCTATTTAAGACCTCCTCATTAATATTCCAAAACAATTTCATACTAAAAACTTCTAGAATGCAAGTTTTGCAACTTATTTGATTTAGTCCTTACTTTCAATTTAAGCACTTTAGGCATAGAATTTCATCACGAAATTTTCACACAATCATGCAATCATATCATAAACCTCAAAATAATTATAAAATAATTATTTCTATCTCAGATTTGTGGTCACGAAACCACTATTCCAATTAGGCCCTAATTCGGGATATTACAACTCTCCCCCCTTTAAGGATTTTCGTCCTCGAAAATCTTACCGGTAAACAGATGTGGATATTGATTTCTCATTGTTTGTTCGGATTCCCATGTAGCTTTTTCTACTCCATGCCTTTGCCACAACACCTTCACAAGTGCAACATTTTTATTCCTTAGTTGTTGACCTCTCGAGCTAAAATCTTAATCGGTTCTTCTTCGTAGGTCATATCTGGTTGTAGTTCAATTTCTGTCGGTGAAACTACATGTGAAGGATCCGAACGATACCGACGTAACATAGATACGTGGAACACATCATGAATCTTCTCTAATTCAGGTGGTAATGCTAGCCGATATGCTACCGGTCCAACTTTTTCAATTACTTCATACGGCCCAATAAAACGCGGACTTAATTTGTCCTTCCATCCAAATCTAAGGACTTTCTTCCACGGAGACACCTTTAAAAATACTTTATCACCAACTTGAATTTCAATGTCCTTTCGTTTTAAATCTGCATAAGATTTCTGTCTATTTGAAGCAGCTTTCAAACAATCTCGAATTACCTTCACTTTTTCTTCAGTTTCTTTTATTAGATCAACTCCATAAATCTGATTTTCCTTGAGTTCAGTCCAATACAAAGGCATTCGACACTTACGACCATACAATGCTTCATAAGGTGCCATTTTCAAGCTCGTCTGATAACTATTATTGTAAGCAAATTCCACCAACGGTAAGTATCTTTCCCAACTTCCTTGAAATTCCAATACACAACATCTAAGCATATCTTCAAGAATCTGAATTATTCTTTCTGATTGTCCATCAGTTTGTGGATGAAAAGCAGTACTGAAATTTAACTTCGTACCTAACGCGTCTTGCAACTTTTGCCAAAACTGCGAGGTAAACCTTGGATCTCTATCTGAAATAATCGATAATGGTATTCCGTGTAATCTAACAATTTCTCTAATATACAGTTCAGCCAACTTGTTAAGAGAATAATCCGTACGTACCGGGATAAAATGAGCCGACTTAGTTAATCTGTCAACTATTGCCCAGATGGCATCTTCCGTCCATTCAAATTTAACATCCTTTTGGAGTAATCTAGTTATAGGAGCAGCAATTATAGAAAATCCATTTACAAACCGCCGATAATACCCAGCTAGCCCCAAAAAACTTCTAACTTCAGTTACATTTTTCGGTGGTTTCCAATCAACAATGGCTGAAATTTTACTAGGATCAACCCGTATACCATCACCTGAAACAATATGACCCAAAAATCCAACTTCCCGGAGCGAAAATTCACTTTTACTAAACTTAGCATACAGTTGCTTATCTCTCAAAGTTTGCAAAACTATCCTCAAATGCTCAGCAGGCTCTGTCTCATCTTTTGAATAAATTAAAATATCATCTATAAACACCACAACAAATCTGTCCAAGTATGGCCAAAATATGCGATTCATTAAATCCATAAACACAACAGGAGCATTTGTCAATCCGAATGGCATAACTAAAAATTCATAATGACCGTACCTTGTTCTAAAAGCAGTTTTAGGCACATCCGACTCTTTTACCCGCAGTTGGTAATACCCAGATCTCAAGTCAATCTTTGAAAACCATGTCGCTCCTTTTAGCTGATCAAACAAATCATCAATTCTTGGCAACGGATACTTGTTTTTGATTGTCACCTTATTTAACTGCCGATAATCAACACACAACCTCATAGAACCATCCTTCTTTTTCACAAATAACACGGGAGCACCCCAAGGTGAAAAACTCGATCTCACAAAACCTTTATCAGTCAACTCTTGCAACTGCAACTTTAATTCCTTCAACTCTGCTGGTGCCATTCTATACAGAGCAATCGAAATCGGAGCTGTTCCCGGTATCAAATCAATACCAAATTCTACTTCCCTGACTGGAGGCAAACCCGACAATTCTTCTGGAAATACGTCCGCAAATTCACACACAATCGGCACTGATTCAACTTTCTTTTCAACTTCTTTTGTATTAATTACATACGCCAAATAAGCTTCATAACCCTTCTCAAATATCTCTGAGCCGATATCGAAGAAATCCTACTAGATAATGCCTCTGATTTATCTGATTCAACCCGCAGAGTTTCACCATTTCCATATTTTAATTCTATAATCTTTTCTTTGCAATTTATTTTAGCATCATGCAATGTCAACCAATCCATACCCAAAATAACATCAAACTCATCAAACGGCAACAACATCAAGTCGGCCGGAAAGTAATGATCCCGAATCATTAAAGGACATTTCTTGCTTACTTTATCAACTATCACGCATTTACCTAATGGGTTCGACACTCTAATCATAAATTCTGTGTTCTCAACAGGTATATTCATACTAGACACCAGTTTCATGCATACATATGAATGAGTAGAACTGGGATCAATCAAAGCAATAACATTAACATTATAGAGAGAAAATGTACCGATAATCACATCAGGTGAGGAAGCATCTTCACGTGCCTTTATGGCATAAGTTCTAGCTGGAGCCCTTACTTCATATTTAGCTGCTGAATCTCTGGCTACATTCTTGCTGCTTGCTTCATTTCCAGCTTTTCTCGAATATCTTCCTCTCGAGTCTGCACCACTAGCTTTTGTGTTCTGAAATTTTTCTTTTTCAGCTCTCTCTGGGCAGTCTCTAATAAAATGATCCGGAGAACCAAATCAAAAACATTCATTTGCTCTATACGGACCAAAATGATTTCTACCACACCGCTGGCACTCAGGTTTAACAAATCTCGAGTTCCCTACACTGGCTGCCGAAGTAGTCTGGGATTTAGGACCCACATTTTGCTTCCTATAATTCCCATATGATTGCCCAGCTGAAGCTTGGGAACGAGGATTCATATTCCTTGACTTTCTAGGTTGCTGTGAAAATGAACCGCTCATCGGTCTTTTCTTCCAATTTCTAGTCTCAGCTTCTACCTTTTTCTTTTCTTTAAGTAGTTCTTCAGCCTTGCAAGCTCGATCAACCAGTACTACCACTTCTTTTAGTTCAAGGATCCCGACAAATACTTTAATGTCTTCGTTAAGCCCGTCTTCAAATCGTCGGCACATCTTGGCTTCTGTAGGAACATATTCCTTGGCATACTTACGTAATCGAACAAACTCTCTTTCATATTCTGAGACTGTCATATTACCTTGCTTCAGCTCAAGAAACTCTTTACATTTCTGATAAATAAACCTTTCACTAATATATTTCTTCCGAAACTCTTCTTGAAAGAATTCCCAGGTTACCCTCTCTTTCGGTACCACCGAAATCAAAGTCTTCCACCAATTATAGGCTGAATCTCTCAACAAAGATGTAGCACATTTCAAACATTCTTCAGGTGTACAAGATAATTCATCAAATACCCGGATAGAATTTTCAAGCCAGAACTCTGCTTTCTCTGCATCATCATCAATATTTGCTCTAAATTCTTCAGCCCCTTGTTTACGAATTCTGTCAATGGGGGTTCTGTGAAATTTTATCATATCCATACCTTGAGGCATCGGGGGTACAGGTTGAGGAATTGGGGGAGGTGGGGGAGGTCGTACATTTGGGTTCGTACGAACGAACTCAGTGTACCATGCACTCATCATTTGGAGAAAGGCTTCCCGACCCCTTTCTCCTCCTCCCTGACCAACAGTAGGAGGTGGATTTTCAGTCGGCGCTGCTCCTTCAGCCGGAGCTGGCGCATTACTCTCTACTTCATTTGTCACAGCTGGATCGAGACCCATTTACTATATAAAAATCTTTTAAAAAGGTCAGAAGTCGTCACACTATCACAATTCATACATATGGCATGTATAGCAAAATCTGTACATACAACACGTAGTCCGAGAACCGACTAAACCTACTCTGATACCACTAAATGTAATGCCCCCACGCCCGGGACCATCGCCGGAGTCGAGTATGAGGTGTTACTAAGCTTAGTTTAACATTTTTAGAACTCTGCATTATTGTTTCTACATTCATAGCCTTTAAGCTACTTGCGTCATAGTCACAAGAAAAATCATATCTCGAGTTACGAAACTCGAAATCAAGATCCGTAAATTTTTCCTGAATCTAGACTCATATAACTATCTACTAAATTTTTTTCTAGAATTTTTCGTTGGGCCAATTAGTACAGTTTATTAGTTAAAGTTACCCCTATTTCAGGACTCGACTGGTCCGCCCTCTGTTTACTACGAACCACATTTCTCTCTGTAAAAAATTCATATGACTATGAGATTTGTTTCTACTAAAACTAGACTCAATAAGGATTCTGAGGATATAAAATATACCACCTAATTATATCTTTATAATTTATAATAAATTTCTAAAGTTGGAACAGGGGATTCAAAAACTGCTATGACCCTGTTTTACTAAAATTCAAATATCTTCTAACATATAATTCCTTTACCTGTTTCATTTGTTTCATATGAAACTAGACATAATAAGCTTCAATTTTATATGTATTCCATCACCAAATTCAATTGCTATGATTTTTAATAAATTTTCAAACTCGCGTCAGTGTTGCTGCAGTATTCTGTTTATGGCAAATTTCATCCTTTTTATGAGTTTTTATGCACTAAGTATCTTAATAGTTTTCCTTAACATCAAACATAATCTACACTAACCATTTTCATAATTTATCATTATCAAGCATTTCCTCAACCATTCCACAACCATACCATAAGATCATTTACACAAAATAGGTATATTGCTATACATGCCATACTTAAATTTACAAGCCATTTACCAAAAGTCTTCCGGATAGTGTGACTGAGCCTTCGACCTATCCTGACTCCTGAGCTGGCTTGTCCAAAAATACAATGAGTAGGAAGGAGGGAGTAAGCATAAATGCTTAGTAAGTTCATATGCAAATAATAAGTAACATAACAAACAGTTATACCAATCAACATTAGCATACATCACTAAAACACATATCACATTTCTGATCATTTTTCATCAACTTATTACCTTATAGTGGTTGTATCAATACTCAACCCGAGGGTTAAATACATACCTGTCCAAAATATCCATTTCACATCACTCACCAATACTTCTCTTTACATCTCGAATATTCCTCCATTGAGTAGAACTTTACCCGTTGAACACATCGGAATATAATTCGGATACATGGATAATTTGCATATAAGTGCCACATATTCAATCAAGCAATCATGTAACCCGCCCATAAGCGAACTCGGACTCAACTCAACGAGCTCGGGCGTTCGCATCCATAAGTGAACTCGGACTCAACTCAACGAGTTCGGATGCCTAGTTACATCTCACGAACTCGGACTCAACTCAACGAGTTCAGACATTCGCATCCGTAATTGAACTCGGACTCAACTCAACGATTTCAGATGCCTAGTTACATCTCACGAACTCGGACTCAACTCAACGAGTTCGGACATTCGCATCCATAAGTGAACTCGGACTCAACTCAACGAGTTCGGATGCTCAACCATCCTAGTGACATGTCACTTGTATCCTAATCTATTCCTAAGGTTCAAACGGGCTTTTTCCTCGAACACTTATCCTTGCCGTCTTCCGTAGAATGCCGAAATCAATACTCGGTAACAATTATATTTAACAAGTAGTTCACATAATTTACATATTATTTGAAATTAACCACAAGGCATACATTTCATAATAAAATTTAGCATAACATATAATTAACATCAATAACTTAAAAATAACCATTATGCTACATTATTTACACATGAACTTACCTTGGTACCAAAATACAAAGATTTTGCAATTTAGTCCACAATCTTTTCTTTTCCTCGATTGAGGTCGATTCCACGTCTTTCTTGATCTAAAATAACACATTTAGCTTATTTAATACTCACATTATCAAATTAATCCTTAACTCAAATTTTGGCAAAATTACAATTTTACCCCTAAACTTTTGCATATTTACATTTTTGCCCCTAGGCTCGGGATTAAACTTTATTCCTTATTCTTATGTTTTACAACATGATAATCACTTTTCTCTTCTATGGCAACATCAAATTCTCACTCTAACATGTACTTATGACTATTAGATATTTTTACCGATTAAGCCCTTTTACTCGTTTTCACTCAAAACCGAGTAGCACAAGTTGTCTAACATAATTTAAAACCCCATATTCTATCATAAAACATCAAAATACACAAATTTCACCTATGGGTATTTTTCCAAATATGAACCCTAAGTTGAATTATTGTTAGCATAAGCTTAATCGAGCTACCGGGATCTCAAAAACGTAAAAATCATTAAAAACGGGGCTTGGAATCACTTACTATGGAGCTTGGAAGCTTGAAACAAACCCTATCTATGGAGAACCCTTGAAATTTCGGCCTAATGAAGAAGATGGACAAAAATTGGCTTTTAATTTTGTTTTTAATTCATTTTAATAACTAAATGACCAAAATACCCTACTACTAAACTTTCCAAAAATTCCTTCCATGTCCTAATTTTGTCCATGAACTTAAAATTGGTCAAATTTCTATTTAAGACCTCCTCATTAATATTCCAAAACAATTTCATACTAAAAACTTCTAGAATGGAAGTTTTGCAACTTATTCGATTTAGTCCTTACTTTCAATTTAAGCACTTTAGGCATAGAATTTCATCACGAAATTTTCACACAATCATGCAATCATATCATAAACCTCAAAATAATTATAAAATAATTATTTCTATCTCGGATTTGTGGTCACAAAACCACTATTCCAATTAGGCCCTAATTCGGGATATTACAAAAAGTATCTTTTACATCACCAATAAGGTTTTCCAAACTAAGTAATACGGAATGTTTTGTATGCATCAATGTGGCGCACTAGATCCGGTCATAACATCTAGGCCGGGTTTGGGGTGTTACACTAATACCACGAATATCAGCTATGGTCCATCCGATAGCCCTCTTGAATTGTTTCAACACTAAGATGAGTTTTTCTTCTTGCTCAGTAGTTAATTCTGCTGAAACAATCACAGGAGAGTAGAAGAGTTACCTAAATAAACATATTTTAGATGTGAAGGTCGTACCTTGAGTTCTAATTTAGGTGGCTCATTGATTAACGCTTTTGGTTGGGTATAATCCCTTTCCTCTAACTCCAAAGATTCAAAGTGGGATTGCGGAATAAATCCCCTTTGATTAGATTCTAAGAACGCTAAGTACTCATCCTTCTCTTCATCATTCAGAGGATTCGATGTCAAAATTTGTTCCAACGGATCCTCCACATAGCTGAGCTCCTTCTCTACTATTAAATCTTCTAAATCAGATACTGCAGAACAATTGTCAATTGTGTCAGGAAATCGCATAGACTTAAAAACGTTAAATGTTACCTGATCATGCTGATCATCCTGAACACGCATAGTAACCTCGCCCTTCTACACATCAATAAGGGTCCTTCCAGTTGCTAAGAATGGTCTTCCTAAGATAATTAGCACTTCTTTATCTGCTTCAAACTCTAGGATAACAAAATCAGCAGGGAAGATAAATTTATCTACACGTACCAATACGTCCTCGATTTTTCCTTCTAGATATGCTAAGGATCGATCTGCTAATTGAAGTGTAACCGTAATAGGTCTAACTTCACCTATTTCCAACTTTCTAAATATTGACATAGGCATCAAGTTGATACTTGCACCCAAGTCACATAGTGCCTTACAACAATATGTTGCTCCAATGTTGCAAGGTATGGTAAAACTTCTAGGATCCTTCAATTTTGGGGGTAGTTTATCTTGAAGATATGCACTGCATTCCTTTGTCAGAGCTACCATCTCAATTTCTCCGAGTCTTCATTTTTTGGACAGGATATCCTTCATGACTTTGACGTAGTTCGGTATTTGCTCAAGTGCTTCAACCAACGGGATGTTGATATGAAGTTCCTTGAGTACATCTAGGAACTTCTTGAATTGAATCTCTTGCTTCTGCTTTTGAAGTCTTTGAGAGTATGGTGGTGGTGGTTTCTTTACTGGAACTAGTTGATTCGTCTTCTGTGGCAGTTCTGCATCTGACGGGGTTGTTAGTTGATTAAAATTAGCTGGTTCTGAAATTGCCTTGTCGGGTTTTGCAGATTCTGGTTCTTTTGAAACTAGAATTTCAACGCTCAATTGAACTTCCTCTAATTCTTGAGCATCAGCTTGCTCCTTTTCAACTTCAATGGTATTGGGCTCTACTGTATTTCCACTCCTAAATGTTAATGCTTTGCAATGCTCCTTCCGCTGATTCCTCAGATTTTCCATATCACTAGGTAAAGCACCTTGTGGTCGGTTCTTGAGTTTGGTTGGGAGCTAGTCCATTTGGTTTTCTAGGTTTTTTAATGTAACTGGTTGACTTTGGATTAAGGCATCATTCTTGGCCATGTATACCTTCAATAGATTTTCTAAGCCATTGGATGGTTTAGCTTGGGTTGGTTTTTGAAATTGTTAGGGAAAACTTGGTAGCTGGGTCAATCTAGGTTGGGCGTAAGTATTACTAGTTCCAGCTCTTTGGTTACTCCAGAAAAAATTCGAGTGGTTTCGCCTATTGATGATACCTGAGATGCGAGTGAAGTAAAAGTGTCTACTTCATGTATTCCAGCAACTCGTTTTCTTGACGCTGCTCGATTGGTTGGCCATTGGCAATTATTGCTGGCAACCCTCTCGATAATTTAACAAGCCTCATTATAAGACTTAGAAAGGAGAGAACCATTAGTAGAAGCGTCCACTACCATCCTCGTGTGAGCATTAAAACCATTATAAAATGTCTCAAGTTGGATGCAATGTGAGATTCCATGATGAGGGCACTTTCGTAATAACTCTTTGTACCTTTCCCATGCCTCATACAAGAACTCATCATCCATTTTTTGGAAGGCAGTGATCTCGTTCCTCAACTTAGCATTCTTTCTAGGTGGGAAATACTTCATGAGGAATCTTTTTGCTAACTCTTACCATGTGGAAATTGAGTTCGGTGGCAATGAGTTCAACCGGGCTCGAGCTCTGTCCCTCGGCGAATATGGGAACAGCTTCAATCATAATGCATCTTCGGGTACTCCGGCTAACATGAAAGAATTGCTCACCTCCATAAATAGTCTTATGTGTAGGTTAGGATATTCTCTAGGCATTCCACTGAATTAGCCCACTGTCTGAAGCATCTGGAACATGACTGGCTTCAGCTCAACTATTGTGCCTCAATTTTGGGTTTCCTAATACCCGAATTAAGATCATTAAATACTGGCATAGCATACTGTCGTAAAACTCGATCCCTATCGTCAGCAATAATGATAGGATTTTGAGCAGGGTTAGCTCCGTTTCCTTGGATTGGATTTTCGAAGTTCATCTCTTTGGTCCTCTTTTGATTTGCTTGTCTTCTTCACTGTCGAAAAGTTCTTTCTATCTCAGGGTTTACAAGGAGTAGGTCAATAATTCAGTCAATACTCATAAACACCTGAAATAATCAGAGAAAAATTAATTAAGTTAAAAATTAAAAAAAAAAACCAAAATGTAAACTAACAAATTCACAAATAATGACTTTTTAAAATAGTCCCCGACAACGGCGCCAAAAACATGGAACGACAGAAATGTGCAAGTGTACACAATCTCAACAAGTAATAAAGTGACAAGTAAATGTCTAGTTATCATACCCACAGGGATTGTGAAAAGGATTATTTATGAATGCCATTTAAAACACTTTGGTGAAGAAAAATATTTTGTTTAAAGAGAGTGATTAAAAACTTAAGAAAATTAAAATAAATAAATAAATGAAGTAAAAGAAAGTTTTAATGCACGATTTCAAAATAAGGTTTAATCAAGATGATATAATTGTGTTGGATTAATTACACTTCTCATCTTAGAATTATTAAACTTAAGTTTATTTGTTACGAATAAAATCACAGCAACCTGGTAATTTGCTAACTTGTAAACATGTAACATACTTACATACCAAAATCCATTCATCTCTTGACATATCCCTATGTCAATTCAACCGACTAAACAGTTTCTAGTGAGCAAACATGTTATTGCACATACATACTCATTCAACTGGACTAATCTCTTGCATACCCCTATGTCAATTGAAATGATTAATTAAATCTAACAAGCATATAAAAGACTATGTGAGGTAACAAGGTGTCCCTACCTTAAAACAGTTTAATCACAATAATCTTGCAAGTTATGCAAGGCAATAATATCGCCAGATACATTGCTAATTTAACCTTCAATTACCTTATAAGAATAAACATGCACTAATCAAGTACTACGTCAATTAATTACAATTTCAGTCTGTTTAGATAATTAATTCATTAGTTACCTCACAGTCATAACGCAAGAATAACTTAGGCATGAATTTACTTAATCAAGCATTTTACCGAGGCCTATAACAACATAAACACCATTTTAATAATTTAAGAAGATGAAATGAAATCAACTCAACATGAATAAAATTCAAGCTAAGCTGATTAAATTAATCATTCCAACAACATGAATACTCATAGATATGTTCATCATAACAACAACAAAAATTAAAGAAACAGGGAACAAGAATCAAATCCAGTGGTTTTCCGAGGCTTGACTTGGTTGCTCCGCTCTTCCTTCTTGTTGTCCTCACTGATCAAGGCTTCGATGAACATTGAATTGCCGCTCCAAAATTGTTGAAGAAAACCCCTTTTCCAAGGGAAGGAATCAGCACAAGAGCAAGGGAATTGAAATGGAAAAATGAGAGAAAAGGAATGAGAGAGGAGAGAAGTGTTGTGAAATGAATGAGGAATGAATGAAATGCTTTAAATGATCAGCCAAGGGGGGCTTTTATAGCTGAGTGTGGCAGCTGAAATTTGCTAAAAATAGCAGCCAAAGAGCCACCCCTTGGTCGGCCACCTATGTGGCAAAGTTGATGCTTTCAACTTTGCTAAAAATGGCTTGGGGCAAATCCAAAAATCCACCAATTGTGGAGGGGTTTGAATGAAACTTTGACAAGACTTCAAGGGCTTATTTGCAAGCTTATTTAATCAGCTAATAAGCTGATTTGGGTCAACATATGGCCGGTTTTGGCCAGTTCACTTCAGTCGGTTCGGTTCAACTGGACCACTTTTTCCATAATTAATTAATATTAATTTTTTAGCCCAAATTAAATTGGGTATAAATTAAAATTAATTATATGATGAATTAATACACATAATTGGACCGTCTTAGGCTGGAAATTAATTCGTCTTGATGATTCAAATTGCTTATCAATTTTGTGCTTCAAGCATTGTTTGCCGAGCCATTTTTCGCCATTTGCGAAATTCTGTCGAAAATAACCAAAATTACTCAAAATTAATTATAAAATTAAATAAAATTCATCATGTTCATATTTTAAGTATAATTTATTTATTTTATAAAAATTAATTATTTTTCGACAAGAATTTAATCGAAACGATATGATTTTAAGCTAGAAAATGTATGTAAAAATGCGTAAAATTTCTTATTTCCAAGGATACTGACTTATGCAACACAGCCAAGTTATACATCCATGTGCTAGGCCGTGTGCCATTTAGGGGGTATACTGACTTGTACCACACGACCAGTCACATGCCCCTGTCTGAGACCGTCTGGAGCATACTAACTTTAATTATATAACAACACCAGGGGACACATGACCATGAACTTAACCATGTATCACACACGACTGAGACACACGCTCGTGTCTCTGTCCGTGTGGAAAAAAATAGGCCATTAGCAAGGCCAATTTGCCACCCATTATGCGCATACCTATTCAAGCTCAAATGGCTCCATTTCATCAACCAATAAGCATCCAAAAGTGTCAACCAAAAACACAATTCATACCATATCCATTTTAACCAACTTCAATACTAAATTCATTGCCAAATACCAATTCAAATATTTATCAACTCAACTTCTAAAATCATACTTCACCAAAACATTTCTCAAGCATTAAACTCCATAAATCAATTTAACCATTTACAACTATATAACCATCACCATTTTCATTCTAAACATGCCAAAATAAGCTATCACCCATGGCTATATATACAACCAAACCATATGCACTTACAAATCATTTCTAATAGCTAAACAGACAACCATATTAACATCATTTACAAGCCAACTCTCATAGCTATATTCACAAATAAAATATCACAAGTAGCCTATACATGCTATATACTTATATACACAACTCAAGAGTACCAAATAAATGTTCGATAGTGCGATGATAATGTTCCTCACATCTTTTGGATCTGAGCTAGCCTTGATTCTTTATAAAACATAGAAAAATAACACAAAGTAAGCTTCATAGCTTAGTAAGTTCATACCAATATACTCAACAATTCATAAAATACAATTCATCAATTTAAACAAGTTTATGAACCATTCATGATAAAATCAAACCTTTCATAACTTATTCATATACTAATATGCAAAGTCATAATCTTTTCTATATGGTCTTCATACTTACATGTACAAACCTATACAAATTCATAACGAACTCATACCTTCCTGTAGTACTATCGAATACTCGATGCTTTGCACACTAAGTGCCATCACATAGCCGAAGCTGTTATAATTCTGCATACTAAGTGCCTTACTTGATGTTTCACACACAAAGTGCCATTGATAGTCGTAGCTCTTATAATTTCACACACTAAGTGTTTTACATAGCCGAAGCTATCTCAGTCTCGTATACTAAGTGCCGTATATAGTCGAAGCTATCTCAAATCGCACACTAAGTGCTAAACATTGTCAATTTATCGTCGAATATGACCGTAGTTTAGTGTATACTATCTAAGCCACTTTTGGTACTCTTTTAGTTCAATTTTGAAAATGGCATGTATAGGGCTGACCCTTGTTGTTAATTAAGTACCCTTTGGTAATGTGTATCCGTATAGCCATGCGAAAATGGCTCGTATATTTCGAAGTATAACATTATGGTCTTGTGATATGGTTATTAAGTGGTGTGGAAATGTTTGGTAATGACTAGCCATTGGAATGGCCAATCATGGTCCTATTGGTGCTACGTACGTCATGGCTAATCGGGATTACCCTTGATAATAATGTATGTCAATTTACTATTTGATTCATGGAAAATTATGAAATAGGTAAAATTTACCCTAAAATAGATGCTGACAGTAGCAGTGACGTAAGTTGGAAAAATCACTAAAAATAGTAGCAATGGAATTAAATAGTGAATAAATTATTTAATCGAATCTTGATGAGTCTATTTCCATATGAAAGAAATGAAACGACCATATGAGCCGTATTTTATGAGATGTTTAAGTTTTCGTGAAACAGGGCCAGAGCATTTTCTGGATCCCCTGTTCTGACTTTGAAAATTTACCATAAATTAACCAGAGATAATTAGAAGTCATGCTTTATATTTATAGATTCCTCTTTGAGTCTAGTTTCACTAGAAACAAACGGCATAAGTATTGAAGCTCTGTAAAAGGAGATATCTAAGTCGTAATGCATGAAGGTCAGAGTAGTCGAACCCTGAAACAGGGGAGACTTTAACTAATAAACTGTACTAATTGGCTCGACCAAAAATTCTAGAAAACAATTTGTATATGGATATATGAGTCTAGTTTCAGGAAACATTTACGGAATCGGTTTTCGAGTTTTGAAACTCAAGCTATGATTTTTAAAGTGACTGTGATGCAGTTAGCCAGCTTGTCTGGAAATTTTAAAATGAACTGCGTAAGTAAATGAATTAAGTCCGTTAACACCTCGTGTTCGACTCCGGCAACGGTCTCGGGTACGGGCCGTTACAGGTTTGGCACGGCCTAGTACACGGCCTAACACATGGTCGTGTGTGGCCACTTCGAAGGGCACACAGGCGTGTGGCCGGCCGTGTGACCCAAGTCAGTATGTATGCCCTATTTTCACATGGTCTGAGACACGGGCATGACTGGAACCGTGTGAGGCACACAGCTTGTTCACACGGGCGTGTGAGCCTTGTATGTTTGAAATTTTTATAAGTTTCAAAAATTTTTGTATACTATCGATTTAGTCTCGAACCACTTCTAATGCATGTTTAAGGACTCGTAGACCTTTATAAGGGACAATGTGATTGTGTTGAGTGGTATTTGATTATAATTGCATAAATGCATGAATAATGTGTATTGATCGATAATACCTCATAACCCTATTCTGATAGTGAATACGGGTGAGGGATGTTACATTTATTAGTATCAGAGCCAGGCTTAGTCGATTCTAAGACTAACGTAGAGTGTGTAAGAGTCTAGTTATACATGCAATATATACTCTGCAATAGTGTTATGATTCCTGACGACTTAAATTGTGTTTTCATATTATAATGGATCCTGAACAAGCTGTAGTCGATGATGTAGAGGGCAATGCGCCCACTCCGTTCAAAGGACATCGCCTACTGAATCTAGACTCGTGTCAAGTAGCCACGAGGGAGAGGCTAAGCAAGCCTTTTTCCAAATGATGAACGAGTGGTTCACGTAGTTCGTTCTAACAAATTCGGCTGCTCAACAACCTCCACCCCCAGCTACTCCTCAACAAAACCCTGCTATTCCTCAAGTTATAGATCTGACACGGTTCAACAAGCCACCAGTGGATAAAATTTGTAAACATAGGGCTGGAATTTTGGTCTACTGTTGATGATGATGCTGAGAGAGCTGAGTTTTGGCTTGAAAACACGATCCGAGTATTCGATGAATTGTCTTGTACTCTGGATGAATGTATTAAATGTGTTGTATCTTTGTCGAGAGATACTACATACCATTGGTGGAAAATGTTGATATCTATGGTTTCTAAAGAACGAGTTACTTGGGAGTTTTTCCAATCTGAATTTTGAAAGAAGTACATTAGTCAAAGATTTCTCGATCAGAAGCATAAAGAGTTTATAGAGTTGAAAAAAGGCAGAAATACTGTAATATAGTATGAAAGAGAATTCGTTCGGTTGAGCAAGTATGCTCGGGAATATGTTTCCACTGAAGAAATTATGTGCAAACGATTCGTAGATTATTGAATGAAGATATAAAACTACTTGTCGGAATTCTAGTGTTGAAAGAATTTGTCGTTCTTATTGAAAGGGCTTGTAAAGCCAATGATCTTAGCAAAGAAAAGAGAAAGGCAGATTCAAAAACCAGAGATTCGAGAAAAAGGTTGATGAGTAAACCGTTTCAATCTTCATCGAAGAAATCTAAGGACTATTTTAACCGATCGACAGCTTCAGTGGGATATTTTAATCAGGATTGTAGAAAGCAGTATACCAGCCTTAAAGCTCAAACTACATCGGTATCAAGTGTTGGCAATGTGAAAGATGTGAAACCTGTAACACCCCGTACCCGAGACCGTTGTCGGAGTCGAACACAAGGTGCTAACCGACTTAATTAATTTACTTACACAGTCCACTTTTAAAAGTTTCCAGGCAGTTGGCTAACTGCGTCACTGTCACCTTAAAAATCATATCTTGAGTCCCAAAGCTCAAAAATCAGTTCTGTAATTTTTTTTCCTGAAACTAGACTCACATGTCCATCTACAGATTTTTTTCTAGCATTTTTGGTTGAGCCAATTAGTACAGTTTATTAGTTAAAGTCTCCCCTGTTTCAGGGTTCGACTACTCTGACCTTTGTGCATTACGACTTGGATATCTCCCTGTATTGGGCTTCAATACTGATGCCGTTTGTTTCTATAGAAACTAGACTCGAAAAGGAATCTATACATATATGGCATGAATTATAATTATTTCTTGTTAATTTATAATGAATTTCCAAAATAAGAACAGGGAATCCAGAAACCGTTCTGGCCCTATCTCACGAAAACTTAAATATCTCTTAACATACTGTTCATATGATTGTTTTGTTACTTTCCTATGAAACTAGAGTCATCAAGGTTCGATTACATAATTTATTCACTATTTAATTCCATTCCTACTATTTTTAGTGATTTTTCACATTCACGTCACTGCTGCTATCAGCATCTATTTTTAAGGTAAACTTTACCTATTTCATGATCCTCCATGGATCAACTAGAGTTTGTCATACATATACCAAAAGTGATCATGAATGACCATTCCCATGGCTAACCGTTACCAACATTTCCATACCTCTCGAAAAACAACATACAAAACGATTTTAATGCTATGATCAAAGTATATTTAAGCCATTTTCGCATGGCTATCCAAATTTACACAAAACCGAAGGATACATGACCAACAACAAAAAGGGTAGTCCTATACATGCCATTTTCAGAGTTCAACCAAAAGTGTACCAAAAGGGCTTTGATAGTGTGGGTGACTTCGACTTCAATAATCCCGAGTCCGATAGCTGACGAACCAAAATCTATAAAACAGAGATTCAAAGAACGGAGTAAGCATTTAATGCTTAGTAAGTTTTAAGCAAAACAAAGTGTTCTCAATCACTATCATTGGTCATTCATTTCAACTGTTCGATGAAGTTAATCTAGAGCTTCATCTCGATCTATAATATCATTAAACGCAACACTTGGCTGCCACATATATACTTTCGAATAATAATGACCTAGATGGTCAAATATTTCCGAAGCACATTCTTCATCAATTTTCAACTTTCAATAATCCTTTCCACTTTTTCATAATCACATCCATACTTTTTAAGTATTTCAACATGACAAGTACTAAATTACCATAGGCACATAAAGAACCAAACATATTCCTTATCACATATACGTAAGCTTACAAATCATAATCCTTACCTTGTACTGGCACATCTAGCTCAACCCAACCCATACTCAAATCATAAGGCTTTTGGGCAGAATATGCACTAATACATAAGAATATTTCATCGCATACTTTATTATACAAACATACCATTACCAATTAGATCATTCTCATATTTGGAGTTATAATATTAATCACATTTACCTACCTCTTTGATACTAATAATTCACCTCGAAATCACTCCACCGATGAGTAAGTAATACGTACCTGAACATCTTAAATACATAATACTTATTTGATGGTAACTTAATGCAGATACTCAATATCAAAGTCTTACTTGAATCCTAGCATTTAGCCGTCGGGTCTTTAAAGCTCGGATATAGTACGAGCACGAAGCCTACGGACATTAATCAGGATAATATTCTCGCATAAAGCCTGTTGGGTTTTAACCCGGATATAGTACTGACACAAATGCCCTTCGGGACTTATCACATTTATACACTTTCACATCCATCACATTGGTCATTCGGCCTTATCACATATATACACTTTCACATTCATCACATTGGCCATTAGGTCTTATCTCATATATACACTTTCACATTCATCACATTGGCCATTCGGCCTTATCACATATTCAAGGAAAGTTCAAACACAAAGAATAAAAGTCAAGGAAAGCTCACTAAGGTTCC